>NW_020855872.1:103634-106188 GCF_000972845.2 Larimichthys crocea
CACACACACTCACACACACACTCACACACACACACTCACACACACGCACACACTCACACACACTCACACACACACACACTCACACACACTCACACACACACACACTTACACACACACACACACACACACACACACACACACACACACATCTCTGACTTTAGGTAGATAATGAGCTATTCTTTGAAAACAGCAGGAGGCGATTACAGAAGTGTGTGTGCAGGTGGAATTAAGCAGGTGGACACACACACTCACACACACACACTCACACACACACACACACACACACACACACACACTGAGCCGTGCGTACTCACCGGCCTCTGCGAAGGTGATGATCTCCGTCGTCTCTGGTGCGTCGCCGCCGTCTCCAGCCCGAGCCGCCGCCAACGCCGCTGCAGCTCCTCCCCCTCCTCCTCCTCCTCTCCGGCTTCCCCGCCCTCGCACTGCCTCCTCCTCCCCCCCCTCGATCTGCACGCTGCCATCCTCCGCCACTCGCCCCACGTGGAGCTTACGCAGGGCGTTGAGGAGAGCGGCGCGTGGCACGGGCCGGGTGATGTTGGGCTGGGCTTGGAGGTGAAGCATGTTGAGGATGTGCCTCTTTACCGCCTCCACCACGTCCTGCTGAGTTGCCGCCGCTGCTGCCTCCTCCTCTTGGTCGTCCGGCGCCGTTCCCGCTTCGTTCCTCCTCATCCTCGCCAAGGCGCAGGAGGGGCAATGGGAGGCAACGTCCGGCAGCGGCTGGTGGTGAGGATGGACGGTCAGAGAAGGAGGCTGAGCCGGGTCCGAGGACGAGCCACAGCTCTGGACCAGGAGCAGGACGGTCCAGCTGAGCAGAGGTAAGACCGACATGACGGCAGGAGCTGTCCGATTGGCTGTCGTGTCGGCGATTTGGTGATGCTGCCGGATGCAGGTGAAGTCAGAAAAGTGGTGAAAAGTGTTGAAGAAAGAAAAGCTTTCCTCTCCTCCGTCAGCCTCCGAAGTTTATGAAGCTGCAAAGTTCAGCTCAGCTCACAGTCCACCTGCGAAAAGACGGAGGGAAAGAAAGAAACGAGAGAGGAGGACACAAAAAGAAAAAGAAGACGCCGAGAGAAAAATGAGTAATCCTTATCTTTTTTGTCTGGACAGATGGCTGGAAAATGTGGAGGCGTCACGAGAAAGAAAGAAAGAAAAAACAAGACGAGCAGAAGAAGAGAAGAACTCTCAGATGTGATGAATGGATGATGAAAGACGCAAAGAAGGAAAAAAACAAGTCCTGGTTCCCGGGGTGAAGTCGCTGCAGAGTGTGCGTTCAGAGTGTGCGTTCAGAGTGTGCGTTCAGAGTGTGCGTTCAGAGTGTGCGTTCAGAGTGTGCGTTCAGAGTGTGTGTGTGTGTTGGAGAGGCAGTTTGACTAAGTTATCCCAGACGAAGGGAGTTCCTCTCTCTCTCTTTACCTCTTTTCCTCTCTCTCTCTGAATGCGTTCCCTCGCTCACCAGTTGAATGGTTTTACCGGAGTGGGCTGGACTCTCTGTCTCGCTCTCCTCGCTCTCTTCTTTCTTTCCCTCCCTCTGCTTCTTCTCTCTCTCTCTCTCTCCTCGCTCTGGCAGCCTCCTACCATAATTATACCTCTCTCCCTCCTCCCGCCATCCCTCTCCTCCACTCCAGTCTCCTCCCATCTCGCTCTGTGACTCATACCACTTCCAACTTTTACCTTCACCCTCCCTCCTCCCTCCTCCCTCCTTCTCTTTCTTTATTTATTCCTCCCTCCCTCTGTTCGCCTGTTAATGGAGCAAAGCTGGGATTCCTTTATCCCTCCCACGGTCGGCTGTGAATGAGTTACGTGTCGAAGGGGAAAACTCTCTGTGTGACTCTCCTGTCTGTCTGTCTGTCTGTCTGTCTGTCTGTCTGCCTGTCTGTCTGTCTGTCTGTCTGTCTGCCTGCCTGTCTGTCTGTCTGTCTGTCTGTGTGTTCGTTCAGGTGGTTGTCGTTCAAGGTACAATATCTTGATCTCTACAAACGGGTTACAGTTTAATAAAGCTCGTCAGAGTTGGTCTTTGCTGCTGAAGAGGCCGCGGCCCACAGATACTGCTCAGAGTCCTTCCACCAGCTGTCGCCCAGAGAGGACAAAACCTGACGCTGGATCGTTACGCACTCAAAAGTCAAACGTTTTTTAAAGACTTTCACACCAGCTTTTTGTTTGCATTGGTTGACGCTCGCCTCGCCTTCAGATATTTTTGTTTTGGACAGGAAACACGTGAACCGTGAAGCGGAATGTTCGCGATCCGGCGAATCTGAGAGTCCGAGGCAAGAGGCAAAGTCATGAACCGTGAATGTCAACATGACTGGAGCAGACTAAACAAAATCACAACTGGTGGCAACAGACAGAGAGGACGAATCAGACAGACAGATAGAGAAGGACCGCAGCAGGACAGACAGACAGAGAGAGGAGAGAGAGAGAGAGAGAGACAGAGGGAGAGAGAGACAGACAGGACAGGGCAGACAGACAACGACAGAGATAGAGAGAGAGAGAACAGACAGAGACAGACAGACAGACAGACAGACAGGAAACGGTACGG
>NW_020855872.1:106218-132800 GCF_000972845.2 Larimichthys crocea
GCAGCTAACAAAGTGAACGTTGTTGAAATGTTCCTGACGTAGCCTGCGTAAAAACATTTCAGAGTTTGGCTGACGTCGTTGTACAACCAAAGGCTAACGCGTAAGCTACGGATGGTGTGCTGCCGTTGGAATGGTTGTCCTGTTCAGGTGTTCGTTCAAGGTGTTCGTTCAAGGTGTTTCGTTCAAGGTGTCGTTCCAAGTGTCTGTTCAAGTGTTCGTTCAAGGTGTTCGTTCAAGGTGTCTGGTTCAAGGTGTTCGTTCAAGGTGTTTCGTTCAGGTATTCCGTTCAAGTGTTCGTCCAGGTGTTCGTCAAGGTGTTCGTTCAAGGTAGTTCGCAAGGGTCGTTCAAGGTGTTCGTTCAAGGTGTCTGTTCAAGGTGTTCGTTCAAGGTGTTCTTCAGGTGTCTGTTTCAAGGTGGTCCGTTCAAGGTGTCCGTTCAAGTATCCGTTCTAAGGTGTTCGTTTTCAAGGTGTTCGTTCAAGGTGTTCGGTCAGGTTTCGTTCAAGTGTCCGTTCAAGGTGTTCGTTCAAGGGTGTTCGTTCAAAGGTGTTGTTCAAGGGTCCGTTCAAGTGTTTCAAGGTGTTCGTTCAAGGTGTTTCGTTCAAGGGTTCCGTTCAAGGTTGTTCCGGTATTCAGGTGTCCGTTCAAGGGTCCGTTCAGGTGTTCGTTCAAGGTGTTCGTCAAGGTGTCCGTTCAGGTTCCGTTCAAGGTGTTCGTTCAAGGATCGTTCAAGTGTTCGTTCAAGTGTTCGTTTCAAGCGTTCGTTCACGGTATCCGTTCAAGGTGTTCGTTCAAGGTGTTCGTTCAAGGTTGTCGTTCAAGGTATATGATCTCTGATCTCTACAAACGGGTTACAGTTTAATAAAGCTCGTCAGGTTTGGTCTTGCTGCCTGAAGAGGCCACGGCCCACAGATATCTGCTCAGAGTCATCTTCCACCAGCTGTCGCCCCAGAGAGGACAAAACCTGACGCTGTCGTGTCTACGCACTCAAAAGTCAAACGTTTTTTAAAGACTTTCACCAGCTTTTTGTTTGCATTGCTGACGCTCGCCTCGCCTTCAGATATCTGTTTGTGGACAGGAGAACACGTGAACACGTGAGCGCAGAATGTTCGGATCCGGCGAATCTGAGAGTCCGAGGCAAGACGGCAAAGTCATGAACCGTGATGTCACACTGACTGGAGCAGACTAAACAAATCCAGACTGTCAGACAGACAGAAGACAGAAGACAGAAGACAGAGGACAGACAGAGAGCGAGACAGGACAGGCAGCAGACAGAAGACGACAGACAGACAGAGAGAGAGACAGACAGGAGAGAGAGAGAGAGGAGAGAGACAGGAGACAGACCAGACAGACAGACAGGACCAAGAGACGACAGAGAGGAGAGAGAGAGAGGACAGACAGAGAGAGACAGACAGACAGTACAGAGAGACAACGACAGACAGATGAGAGGACAGACGAGAGAGCGAGACAGACGGTACAGAATAGACAGACCAGACAGACAGACAGACAGACAGACAGGGAGTCACACAGACAGAACAGACAGACAAGACAGACAGACAGACAGGACACGACCAGGCAGGCAGGCAGGCAGGCAGACAGACAGAGAGACGGAGCGAGTCACACAGGACAGAACAGACAGACCAGACAAGGCAGGCAGAGCGACAGACCGGGAGCAGACAGAAAGAAGGTCACCAGACAGACAGGAGCAGCAACACGACAGCGACAGCAGACAGACAGACAGACAGACAGGGACAGAGACAGACAGGATCGAACCAGACAGCAGACAGACAGAAGACCAGACAGACAGACAGGAGAGTCACACAGACAGAAACCTTGAACGAACACCTTGAACGGACACCTTGAACAGACACCTTGAACGAACATCTTGGACGAACACCTTGAACGAACACCTTGAACGGATACCTTGAACGAACACCTTGAACGAACACCTTGAACGAACACCTTGGACGAACACCTTGAACGGACACCTTGAACGGACACCTTGAACAGACACCTTGAACGAACATCTTGGACGAACACCTTGAACGAACACCTTGAACGAACACCTTGAACGAACACCATTCCCAACGGCAGCACACCATCGTAGCTTACGCGTTAGCCTTTGGTTGTACGAACGACGTCAGCCAAACTCTGAAATGTTTTTACGCAGGCTACGTTCAGGAACATTTCAACAACGTTCACTTTGTTAGCTGCGTTAGTTCATCTCATATTTAAGGGTTCTTCATGAAGGTGGTTCAGGATGCGACAGAGGAGATGTTAGGGGTCCTGAAGAGTGAATAGGATTCTTAAAGGGTTCTCCAGGGCTTAGAGTTGGTTCTAAAGGGTTCCTGATGTTTTGAGTGGTTCTAGGGACTTGAAACAACACATGTGGTTGTATGTGTGATTTGAGGACATTTCATGGGTTCTAAAGAAGTGTTGGCCCGTCCTGAACATGGGTTCATTATCGTAGAGTCACATCTGACTGTAGAGGAAGTGGAGAAGACACAGAGTTACGCACCGAAGCTTCCTGTTTTAATCAGACGTCTGGGATTCTCCCTCTGCTGTTATGATGTCATCACTGTGTGTGTGTGTGTGTGTGTGTGTGTGTGACTTGCTCATGCCTGTGTGAGGTCACGGCTCACTGAGTTCCCTTATAAAGTCGTTGCAGTGTGTATTATGGAAATGAACTTGTCTGCACTGGTGGCTTCTTTAAATAACTCACAACCTGTGAGTCATGAACCTGTCGTAACGCCGGCCGCAGCGCCGCAGCTTCGTTTTTAAAGTCGCCTCCGGGCTGAAAAAAAACAAAACATCCAAAACACATTCAGGACGGCTGGAAAAGTACAAGGGGCGTTTAAATTGAACCTCCTCAACCCTGCCAGGTCCATCATTATGGCCTCATGTTGTTCAAAACCACAGAACTTTATTTAAAGTTTAGAGCAGATCCCTGAGCTTCCAAAGACACCAAACACGTGTCGAACAGTTCCATCTGAGGGAAACGTCCATGAAGGAGCTGAAGTTAAATTTCAAGGTGGAAATTTCTAAAAATGAAATGAATACAGGATTTGCTTGAACAGTCATCAACATTTAAGAGGAGGATCAGATGTTGAAGTGAACAGTTGGGACGTCCAGGGAGTGAAATCAAACACACACCTGGCCTGTCTCCTGTCTCTGACGTTCTCTGTTGGTGTCTGTAGGCGGAAGCACAGGTGTGACTGTCTGTGTGATGGACAGGTAAACAGACGGCATCACAGCTGAATGCAGATTGAACTGCTCCATCTAGTGGACGTGAGCTGTAATCTCCTCTGTATGACCTCAGAGCACCTCCAACCGTTTCTTTAGAGAGCACGGCGGCGATGAAGGGAGGAAGCCTTCACACGTGGTCAGGTGACCCATCATGCATCATGCTGAACTGTGTCCCTCTCCTCTTCAGCCCGGAGGACACGACGTCCATGATGTCAGTCCACCTTAAACGAGCTCAGTCCACCTTAAACGAGCTCAGTCCACCTTAAATAAGCTTAGTCCACCTTAAACGAGCTCAGTTCACCTTAAACAAGCTCAGTCCACCTTAAATAAGTTTAGTCCACCTTAAACGAGCTCAGTCCAACTTAAATAAGCTTAGTCCACCTTAAATAAACTCAGTCCACTTTGAACGAGCTCAGTCCACCTTAAACGAGCTCAGTCCACCTTAAATAAGCTGTCCTCAGTGTGTTGATGTTGTCCTCAGTGTCTTCAGTCCACCTTAAACAAGCTGTCCTCAGTGTGCTGATGTTGTCCTCAGTGTCTTCAGTCCATGCAGTGATGTCCACCACAGAGTCCTGTCTGTGTTTGATGCTGTCTGCAGGCCTGAACATCACCGACACACATGATTGGTTCTCAGCCTGGTCCCTTGTTACAGAGCTTTCTTCTGATTGGCTGAATCTTTGAATGATGTGATGAAGTGTAGACGATGAAATCCACAGATTCTTTGTGATTTTACGTTGACGGACATTATTCTGAAATTGTTGCTCTATGTTCCAGAGCAGTCTTTACAGAGTGGTGAAGCCTCCAAACACTCAGCCTCTCTGTCATGTGACTCACCTGTGGACAGGTAACCTCATTCAGCTGTTTGCTTCCAGCTGCTCACGACTGTTACACACTTTGATCAAATTCTGGTTACATTTGGTCAGTCGGGAAAAAGGTTGTCAAACATGACTCAGCACATTTCCTCACGTCAGGTAGGTTTGTGGTGGCCGACGTCTCGTGTTCTCAGGGTCCTTCAGCGTGTTGGATCATTCGTGTCTTCATGCTTCAGAAATAACCTGGATGAAGTGTGTTTCTCTGGAATGAGGCTGCAGTCAGTGTAAACACACAGTGACCATCTCAACATCAGAGCCACGCCCACCAGGCCGGAGCCAAACACTTCAGGTGTGACAGTGCCAGGAAGCACCGGGCAACACAGAGAGAGAGGATCCCTGAGTCAGACCCTGCCCCAGCAGTGAGAGTGTTAGAGAGTGTGTGTGTGTGTGTGTGTGTGTGTGTGTGAGTGTGAGTGTGTGTGAGTGTGTGAGTGTGTGTGTGTTGGCAGCTGCCCTGAATCACCTCAGATGTTTGAGGTGTCATAGGTCTGAGTCTGGAAAATGTCTGGATACGTTGAAACACACACGAAGCCTGAAGACGAGGATGTGGGAAATGAAAACTCTCCTGTGTGTGTGTGTGTGTGTGAGTGTGTGTGTAAGTGTGTGTGTGTGTGTGTGTGAGTGTGTGGGTGTGTGTGTGTGTGTGTGAGTGTGTGTGTGTTTGTTTAAATTGAACCATCTCCATCCATCTTGAGCCTCTCGATGTTTTCAGTTTATAAAAACACTCACGCTTCCTTCTGAAACAGGAAGTTCATGAGCAGCCTGTGTGTCCATCATGAAGTGTAAATCAGCAGCTGCTGTGGACATGATGGCAGAGGAGGAGAGAGTGAAGAGGACGCTGACGGAGGAAGCTCAGAAGCGTGGTGCTGTTGTCAGTCATGGCTGGCTCTTCTCGTGTTGCTGACCTTGTTGATGTTTGGCTCCATCGTGTAGAAGAACATGAAGACATGAAGAGCTCTGTGCTCTGCTCCACTCACACACTTTATGATTAATGAGATGAAAGACCACACAAAAAATTAATCAGTGCTTCCAGCGTATGAAGCAACATCCTCTGCAGAGCGTCACGCTGTGTCTGTTTAAGGGCATGAACTGTTGGAACGACAGAAAACTCCAGAATTCTCAAGAATCTTCTGTTGATCCACAAGTTTCTGTGTTTATGTGAGCGCTCGCTATTCAGTTCCCGGCAAGTCCGAATCATGTGGTGACTAACTGTCAACACTGGCTTTGAAATCCAGGTTTTAGACAGTCTGCGGGGACGTCACGGAGACTACAGTCCAGGTTTTAGACAGTCTGCGGGGACGTCACGGAGACTACGTCCAGGTTTTAGACAGTCTGCGGGGACGTCACGGAGACTACGTCTCAAAGGCTGTGCTTGAACCTGGTCCAGTCCGGCTGCTGAGCCCGGTTCTGTTTGCTTTACAGTGGAAACCGGGCCGTTTCTCTGCAGCCTGTCTGACAGCAGCGTCCGAGTCAAAGGTCCTGGTTTTCCCAGTGCAGCGTCGGCCCGTCACACCCACCATGACTCTGCACACTGATATTTGGACCGAGCCTCTCCTGTGTCATCATAATCATCATTATCAGCGCCGTGTGCATGACGCGCTGACGCAGTTCTCAGAAGCAGCACTTGTTGGTGAAGAGTGTTGAGAAACCTCCTGACCACAGCGTAGACTCAGGCCAAACCGCCGTATGCAGTCTGTCCAAACATGACGAGGAGCAGGGATGATGTGAGGAGCAGAGGGTGGAGGAGTTAGGAAACATGAGGAGGATGGTGTGGTTTCACAGCTGACTCACACTGTGAGAACGTCACAGGTTCTAATGCTGGCGGACTGAGCGGACCACTTTCAGGTGCTGACTGTTAACGTAGCAGAGCTACACCTGAGGCCTCAACTGTGATTGGAGCACAGAGCAGAAGGGGCGGGACTTATGAGGGGTCAGTGACGGCCTCCTGTCACACTGCGCGTCATTCATCCAACACGGAGATCAAACAGGTGACACAAAGTGAACAGTGACGCACAGCAGGCTTCCCTCACCTCCTCCACCTCCTCCACCTCCTCCACCTCTTCTTCTCTTTGCTCCATCACACAGTGGATGACTCACTGCAGGGATGCTCCACCTGTCTCTGTGATGTGCTGACATCCATCGCCTCGCTTCACCTGTCACCTGCCTCACATCCACAGACCTGTCTGTCTGTCTGTCTCTCTGTCTGTCTGTCTGTCTGTCTGTCTCCTGAGTCACTTCTTTAGATCTCTTCTCATCATATTTCTCTTTTACTCACTTGTGTTACACACACACACACACACACACACACACACACACACACACACAGGTGTTGGTTCAGGTCTTAAAGGTTCAAAGCCTTGTGGTTGATCTCAGAGGGTAATGATGTTACACACACACACACACACACACACACACACACACACACACACACACACACACACTCTCTCTCTCTCTTTGAAGCTGTCAGGTGGAGAAAGTTTATCGATGAGTCATCGATTGTCATTGTAAAAAAAAAGTTCACTTTCCTGTTGTAGAACAACGCGATGTTTCCTCTGATACACTGACATCATCACCTGTGACCCACACTGACCTGTGACCCACACTGACCCACACTGACCCACACTGACCCACACTGACCTGTGACCCACACTGACCCACACTGACCTGTGACCCACACTGACCCACACTGACCCACACTGACCTGTGACCCACACTGACCCACACTGACCCACACTGACCTGTGACCCACACTGACCCACACTGACCCACACTGACCTGTGACCCACACTGACCCACACTGACCCACACTGACCTGTGACCCACACTGACCCACACTGACCCACACTGACCTGTGACCCACACTGACCCACACTGACCCACACTGACCTGTGACCCACACTGACCCACACTGACCCACACTGACCTGTGACCCACACTGACCCACACTGACCCACACTGACCTGTGACCCACACTGACCCACACTGACCCACACTGACCTGTGACCCACACTGACCCACACTGACCCACACTGACCTGTGACCCACACTGACCCACACTGACCCACACTGACCTGTGACCCACACTGACCCACACTGACCCACACTGACCTGTGACCCACACTGACCCACACTGACCCACACTGACCTGTGACCCACACTGACCCACACTGACCCACACTGACCTGTGACCCACACTGACCCACACTGACCCACACTGACCTGTGACCCACACTGACCCACACTGACCCACACTGACCTGTGACCCACACTGACCCACACTGACCCACACTGACCTGTGACCCACACTGACCCACACTGACCCACACTGACCTGTGACCCACACTGACCCACACTGACCCACACTGACCTGTGACCCACACTGACCTGTGACCCACACTGACCCACACTGACCTGTGACCCACACTGACCTGTGACCAGCTGAACGTCTGTTAGCTCATGTTAGCCAGGCTGCCTGGACCATGACCTCAGAGCACCAGGAAAAAGACGAAGTGACGTCCCCGCAGACTGTCTAAAACCTGGACGTAGTCTCTGTGACGTCCCCGCAGACTGTCTAAAACCTGGACGTAGTGTGTTACAGTGTGTGTGTTGCAGTGTGTTACAGTGTGTGTGTTGCAGTGTGTTACAGTGTGTTACAGTGTGTGTGTGTGTCTTGAACTTGAACCTCAGCCTCCATTGTTGCCTCTAATTGCTGCGTTGCACAAACAGTGTGTTGGAAAGTCCGCGCTGTGACCAACCTCTGGTTTCTCTGTTTAATCTCTGCTTCTATTCATAGTGTGACGGTTCAGACTGTCTGCAGAACAACACAAACAGCATCATGTCTCTGCGAAGACTTTATGTCACCACATCGCTCCTCATGGCTTCATGTAACATGCTCACATGTCACAATGTCACTTAAATCTCATCTGACAAAACAAGTGTGTGTGTGTGTGTGTGTGTGTGTGTGTGTCTGTGTCTGTGTGTGTGTGTTTGTCTGTGTGTGTCTGTGTGTGTGTGTGTGTGTGTGTGTGATGAATAATCTCAGTGACAGTATCATTAGCCTGGGCGCCTTTGAAGCTCTCTGATCACAGATTGAATGTTTTAACACAGATGTTGAGAACACATATGAGGTCATGAGGTCACACACACACAGACACACACACACACACACACATACACCTGGACTTACATCAGTCTGCGCCCACAACAAGGTGTCAGCTGCAGTCACTTTCTTTAATGACTCAGCAGAGATCAAACACACACACACACACATCTGATCCGTGCTTTGATGACTCGACACACATCACACAACACTCACTCAAACGCACACGCTACTACAGTCCTGACATCACTTCCTGTCAGCCTCTGTTCCAGTCTCTCACTGAGGTTTCTTTCTTCTGTATGACGTGTTTAAGCAGCCAACAGTGAGTGTGTGTCCACCTGCAGGGGCCAAACAGAACCTCTGAACCTTCAGTGTCCAGTCTAACAGTGAACACAGCGACAGAACCTCTGAACCGGCAGTGTCCAGTCTAACAGCGAACACAGCGACAGAACCTCTGAACACAGCAGCCTACTGAGGTGGTTTTCTTGCCGGGGTTGGCTTCTGGCATCTATGGAATAATTCATAAATAAACATGTAATTAACACACACACACACACACACACACACAGACCCAGACAAACAGTCATTCTGACAGGCCGGACCGTGGATGACATCATCATTTCATCATCATCAAAAGGACTTTTCCATGTTAATGATGACCATAAAAGGAGTTACCACACATCCAGGAAGTGTGTGTGTGTGTGTGTGTGTGTGTGTGTGTGAGGGCTGCCCCTGAGTGTGTGTATTTTTTTCCAACACCTGTAAAACCCTCCAGCAGTGATTAGTCAGCACCGAACGCCCAGCGAGCTGTTTGTCCTGGCTCACTGTGTGTGTGTGTGTGTGCGTGTGTGTGTGTGTGTGTGTGTGTGTGTGTGTGTGTCAGCAGTAAACACACACAGTGGCAGACCTACAGGAGATGATTCAGCAGATACTCCTGTTTGAGGTGGGTTGCTTCACCACAACACACACACACATGAACACACACTCATTACTAATGCAGTAATGTACTCAAATAAACGTCACACACCTACACATGAAAACACACCACACACACACACACACACACACACAGCTGGCAGCAGCCTTTAGAGCTTTAGGTTGCCCCTGTAGGAGAGGGTTGAAATCAGCAACTATGACACTAATGAAACTAAAGAACTTTCTTTCTAATACACTGCTCCAAAGGTCAGCTGAAGGAACCACTACAAGAACTCACTTCATGACCACTAGAACATTCTTGTTTCTCATCAATGAGTTTATAAACTCCACACTAGAGCCCCTTTAGTCCACTGACCATTTGGAAGCATTTATAGGATTGCTAGAACCTCCTCAGTGATCACTAGAATCAACTAAAAAACAACTGAACCTCCTTCATGAACACCAGAGCCACCAAAAAGACCCTTAGTACCACCTACAAGTAGAAGTGGAATGAGAAGAAGACCTTGATGAACCTCTAAAACCTCCTCTGAGAAACTTAGAACCCCATACAGAACCCCTGGAAGACCACTACAACCTTATAGAAGGCCAAAAACCATTAGAACCACCTAAAGGTCTTCTAGAATGTGACCAACATTACCACCCTAACACCAACACATACCTCCCTAATGTCCTGTACAACCATTTCTCCTAGGACCTTCTGAATTACCTCTAGGACTCTCAAATGAACCCCTAGAACCTCGTCAGTGACACCTACAACTTCTTAAATGACTATCTAAAGGAAGCCCAGAATCTCCTAAGTGACATTAACTAAAGGACTCCAGAAGATAAAGATCACTAAATCCACTACAGGACTGAAACCTCCTTCATGACCACTAGAACCACCCAAAGTCAAACTAGAACTGTGAAAAGGACTTGTAGAACCTCTTCAATGACCAACACAAACACATAAAAACAAATAGAACCCCCTAGATGACCACTAGAACCTCCCAAAGATTAGAAACCTTGAGACGTATTGGTGTTGGAAATGTTTCTGCAGATTTTCCGTTCTTTAGCAAACAAAGTCAATAAAATTGCACAGAATGAAGTTAGAAAACAAAGATTCTAAGAAAGGATTCTTAAACCGTCGTGGTTTTCCCGCCGAGGGCTGAGGCTGCATGCACAAACGTTATTAGCAGAGGACAGAGTCCAGCTGAGGCTGATGGGAACGTTGGTAACTTTGCAGGTATTTGGTCAAAGTGCTGGACACATTCAAATGTTGATGACACAAACACAAAAACAACTCCAGGTAGACATGTTGGCGATCCACATAGTTAAGATCGTTCAGTGTGGACCAGCCTTGTCCCCGTGTGGCCCCCATGTTTCAGCCTTGTTGACGATGAACAGCATGGCAGGCGTAAACTTCACGTATACCGTGGCAGCAGATGTTTTGAACCACACGGCATCACCTCTAGACTTGCTGCCCAACAAGCTGCAGGCCATTTGTGTTTGTGCTGCTCAGCTCATGTGGAGCTGCCTGCTCCGCCGACGCTCCCTGGATGCACAAAGGTTAAAGAAAGCCAGAGGTTCTGGACGTGAAGCGCAGCAGCGATTTCCAGGGATATGATATAAATGTTCTGCTTCATAACTGCAAGCGCTGCCACAGCGGAAATGGCCGAATCGGATATAAAACCTCAAACATTTTATGAGTCCACAAAGTCAGCCTCCATTTCACGCTCAGTGGAGGAGCTCAAAGTTTCTGTGTCTGCATGATGTCACGGGTTAGAGAGCGGGAGCTCAGAGAAACCCACCGAGCTCTCATCAGCACAGGAAGCACACATGACTGCTCTGAACTGGAAAACTGTGAGCAGTGTTTGTGGAGGGCTGGATGTAATGAAAAGTTTCCATGTTGGTGAGATGTCGGGCTCTGGATGAGGTCACTGAACTCTCCAACAAAGGTTAGATCAGCAGAAAACAAACTGTCAGAGGACATCATGTCATGGACCGGTCCTGGGTTTTTAGCCCTCCTGCCAGTACTTTTCCACTCACCTGCCTGCCACGCCCACCTCATCAGTGCAGCCACCTTCACCTGATCACCTGATCACCTGATCACCTGCCTGCCCAACACTGATGCCCACTCATTCCACTCAGTCTCTGCCAGATTGTCTTCAGCGTCACAGAGAGTGGTTCTGTTTTGGCCGGCTCTGTTTGTGGACTGTTACAAAGAACTGTTCCAGGTCTGGTCTCTAGTCTGTGCTGGACTGGAATAAAATCTGATCCAGTCTGAATAAAGTTCTGTGGTTCTGGTTCTGTACAGTGATCAGTGAGGCCCGGACAGAGATGACTGCAGCAGGATGACATCATCAACTCTAAAACACCACGAAGACACTGAAGAACACCTGAAGACACTGTGTGTCAGTGCGGGACAGACACTGGAGGACAGAGGACACACTGGACAGAGGACACACTGTGTGTCAGTGCTGGACAGACACTGGAGGACAGAGGACACACTGTGTGTCAGTGCTGGACAGACACTGGAGGACAGAGGACACACTGTGTGTCAGTGCTGGACAGACACTGGAGGACAGATGGACCATGTGTAATCAGACGTCAGTGTGATCTAAGGTGACATCAGAGGTAAGCGAACATGTCTGCTCAGTGTGTCCTCACACATCATGTCCTCGTCTTCCCAAACGTCCTCAGAAGTTGTCCAGCAGCTTTCACAGTGATGCATAATGTAAATGAGGCAGCAGCTCTGGAGGACTCCGACACCATTTAAACATGCGTCCTGCCTCCATCAGAAGAAGCTGTAATGCATTATGGAGATGAAATGAATGTTTTGGGACATCATGCTCTGTGGTTTGACTTCATGTGCTCAGACCTCAGACAGGAGGACGTGTCCTCTCGAAACCTCGGCTGATCCTGCTGGACACAAACATGGAGCACTGCATGGCAGGTTATTTACCCAGCTGGTATTTCTCTGTTCTCTAGTGAAAGCTTCTAACCTCATCAGTAGTCCATCACTGCATATACTCCATGTCCAGTGTTTGTCCTGTCCTCCCAGGTGTGTTATCGTGGAGATGGACGGCCTCGTTGGTCAGTCACATGACCTGCTTGTTGACTCTTTCCCGCCTGCCTGAGCTTCTGGCGACATGATGCTCGGACATTTGGGAATTTGTGGAGGAAAATCAGGTCAGGGCGTCTTTGCAAAATGAAAAACCATAATCCAAGAAAATCTGAGGAAATATTTCTGCTTCATGTCACATTTCAAACAGAGACAGATGGACTGAAGTTCATTCCAGTTCATGGTGTGTCGTCTTGTTAGTGCCGCACCTTCAGGCTGCAGTATAGAAAAAAGTCATGCTTTCATATTCAAATTCAGCCGACCGAGCCACTCAGAGCCTCTTTCCCCATCATCGGACTGTTCTTTCTCCTTTCAACACCTCCCCATCTTCCTCCCTCTCTATCGTCGTTTTGTATGTAGGTCAAATGGCTGTTAAATGTAAATGTCCCTGCAGAAATACAGGGGCTGAATGAGAAATGAAATGAAACACCTCCAGCCACTTCAGATGAGCGTGTCCTGGTGTGACCCAGCGGAGGAGGCTGCAGCCTGTGGAGTCCACGTGAACTCGCTGAAGCTTCAGCAGCTTTAATGAAGGAGTGCGGGGGCGACCGGCCAGGTGGGGGAGGGGCACCTCTGCTGAGGTCACACAGGTACGCCTCGGTGTCACCTGCAGCATGACGTTAGTCACAGTCACATCCCAGACACGTTTGATGCTATTGGCTACTGTAAACACCAATCAGTGTCCACCATCTGCTTCCTGTTCCTCAGAGGATGTTTCTGCTCTTTTTCATTTCTGGGTCACAGATCACACTTTGCTCCCCGCTCAGAACCAGAACCACGCTGCAATGAAGCCAGTGAACCAGAAGCTCAACAGAGCAAGCAACCAGTGTCAGTCTGGGGAAGACGACTGTGAGTCATTGCTCCGTACGCCCGAGGGGGACGTGAGCCGAGTCTGGAGAGTCTGCAGCGGGTCCACCAGGCGGGTTGTGTCGGGGCGAGTCGAGCCGCTCTCTGAATCTCAATGAGCTTTCCTTTTTTCTGTCGATGGCGAGCACGCGACCTGAGCTGACCGCCGTCTCGTCTCACTGCTGCTGATGTTTTAGCATCAGGTCAACGTGAAGACCAGATCCGGAACCGAGTTAGAAGACGTGAGTTCAGACTGGCAACAACCGGAAACCTAAGTTTAATCCACCGCGTTTGTACAAACAGAACACGCAATCACAGACTGTCTAAAACCTGGACGTAGTCTCTGAGACGTCCCCGCAGACTGTCTAAAACCTGGACGTAGTCTCTGAGACGTCCCCAACAGACTGTCTACAACCTGGACGTAGTCTCTGAGATGTCCCCGCAGACTGTCTAAAACCTGGACTTAGTCTCTGAGACGTCCCCAACAGACTGTCTACAACCTGGACGTAGTCTCGGAGGCTGAGTGAGACGTCCCCGCAGACTGCTAAAACCTGGACTTAGTCTCTGAACGTCCCGCGACTGTCCTAAAAAACCTTGACGTAGTCCCCCCCCCCTCTGGAACGTCCCCGCAGACTGTCCTAAAACCTGGACGAGTTCTCTGAGACGTCCCGCAGACTGTCTAAAAACCTGGACTAGTCTCTGGACGTCCCGCCAGACTGTCAAAACCTGGACGTATGTCTCTGACGTCCCCGCAGACTGTCTAAAACCTGGACGTAGTCTCTGAGACTCCCCCGCAGACTGTTAAAACCTGGAGTAGTCTCGTGAGACTCCCCGCAGACTGTCAAAACCTGGACGTTGTCTCTGAGACGTCCCCGCACTGTCAAAAACCTGGACGTAGTCTCTGTGACGTCCCCGCAGACTGTCTAAAACCTGGACGTAGTCCTGTGACGTCCCGCAGACTGTCTAAAACCTGGACGTTGTCTCTGAGACGTCCCCGCAGACTGTCTAAAACCTGGACGAGTCTCCGTGACGTCCCCGCAGACTGTCTAAAACCTGGACGTAGTCCTCGTGACGTCCCCGCACTGTCTAAAAAACCTGGCGTAGTCTCTGAGACGTCCCCGCAGACTGTCATAACCTGGACGTGTCTCTGAGACTCGGTCCCCGCAGACTGTCCAAAACCTGGACGTTGTCTCTGAGACGTCCCGCGAACTGTCTAAAATAACCTGGACGTAGTCTCTGAGACGTCCCCGCAGACTGTCTAAAACCTGGCGTGTCTGCTGAGACGTCCCCGCAACTGTCTTAAAACCTGGACGTAGTCTCCGAGGACGTCCCCGCAGACTGTCTAAAAACCTGGACGCAGTCTCTGAGACGTCCCCGCAGACGGTCCTAAAACCTGGACGTGTCCTCGGAGAGTCCCCCCCGCAGACTGTCTAAAACCATGGGCGCAGTCTCGAGACGCCCCTCATGCTGTGGAAATGCACTGTTTGGACTCTTCTGTGATGGATGTGATGCTTCGGAGCATGAGTGTGTGAGGACAGGTGTCAGGCTGCGTGTCTCGTCCTCCTGCTCCCTCTTCAGTCTGATTTCTGTACATTCCATTCCAGCGGCGCTCCACGGCGCTCCACCTGAATGTAAATGTGGAGCTGACTGCAGAGCGAGGAGAGTCCACGCCGGGCGGAGGATCTCCAAAGTGGCGTGTCCTCAGCGAGGTCACTGAAACGGAGAGCACGATCAGGTGTGTGTGTTTGTCCATCTGTCCTCCAGTGTCTGTCCAACACAAGTTTCGTCCGTGTCTTCATGGATTTCAGAGTTTGTCATTTCCTGATAAACCACAACAAGTTTGTTGTCTGTTGTTGAACATAAACCTGAACAACCATTAAATAACTTAATTAATTAGTTTCATCGAGGCGGAGCTCACTCTGTTACTCCTGCTCCTCCTCCTGCTCCCTCTCTTCCCCCTCCCCTCCGCTCCCTCTCTCCTCTTCTCCCTCCTCCCCCTCCCTCCTCTTCTTCTCCCCCTCCTCCCCCCTCTCTCCTCCCCCTCCTCCTCGCCCCCTCCCTTCTCCCCCTCCTCCTCCTCCCCCTCTCTTCTCCCTCCTCCTCCTCTCCCCCCTCCTCCTCTCAGTTCATCTCATGAATGTTCTGTAATTTTAAATATTTGTAGATGAATGTCAGTGAAACACGTTGGTTTCTTTAAGCATCTTTAATTTGCATATTAAATGATTTAATCTTCAGTGGGCGAGCGACCTGGCCTGTTAACTCTGTCTCTCTCTCGCTCTCTATCTCTCTCGTCTCTCTCTCCTCTCTCCGCTCTCCTCTCTCTCTCTCTCTCTCTCCTCGCCTTCTCTCCTCTCCTCTCTCTCTCCCGTCTCTTCACTCTCTCGTTCCTCTCGCCTCCTGAGACCCCTCCCCCTCCCTCCTCCTCCCTCCTTCCTCCTCCTCCTCATCTCTCTCCCTCCCTCCTCCTCCTCCTCCTCCTCCCCCTCCTCCCCTCCCCCCCCTCCTCCCTCCTCATCCTCCTCCTCCCCTCCTCACCCCCTGGATGACTCCATCAATCCGCCTGGCGGCCTGTGGACTGTAGCAGGCAGAGTCAGCTCAGGACAGGAAACCTTAAATCACCACAAGTGCTGTGAAAGACTGAAAACACAGAAGAACCAGAACCAGAACCAGAGAGTTTAGACCGGTTGGGGATCCATGGCGTCAGGTGGGGCCCGTTAGAAACACAGTCCAGTGAGCGGTTGTTGCCCGATGTTCATCATCAGTGTTTGGTTGATATGTCTGAACTGATGGATTCATCTCGCCGCGCTTCAGCGGCTCGGACCAATCAGGGCGAGGTTCTGGGCGGGCGGCAGTGCTGGAGGTTACAGAGAATGAAGCATGTTCTGCTGTCTGGGCTCTGAAGGAACCTGAAGGAACCATAAAGTCCTGAGTGAACACACCACGTCTCCACACGACACCATGAGCTGAGCACTGACAGGATCCTACACCATCAGACTCTGACGCTACAGCAACACCACACTGACCCATCTGAAACAGATCAACCTTTAACATGAGCTAACAGACTGAGCTAACAGCAGCAGCTATAACAGCAGCTTAACACAGAACTGAGCTAACAGACTGAGACTGCACTACAAGCAACAGCTAGCTAACAGCAGCTGAAACAGACGAGCTAACAGCAGCTAACAGCAGCTAACAGACGAGAGCTAACAGCAGCTAACAGACTGAGCTAACAGCAGCTAACAGCAGCTAACAGCACTGAGGACTGAACAGCAGCTAACAGCACTGAGCTATAACACTAACAGGCTGAGCGTAACAGCAGCTAACAGACCTGAGCTAAACAGCAGCGTAACAGACTGAGCTAACAGACTGAGCTAACAGCAGCTAACAGACTGAGCTAACAGAAGCTAACAGGCTGAGCTAACACAGCTAACAGACGGAGCTAACAGCAAACTAACAGACGGAAGCTAACAGACTGAGCCTAACAGCAGCTAACAGACTGAGCTAACAGCAGCTAAACAGCAGCTACACACTGAGCTAACAGCAGCTAACAGAGCTAACAGCAGCTAACAGACTGAAAGCTGAAACAGCAGCTAACAGACGGAGCTAACAGACGAGGCTAACAACTAACAGACGAGCTAACAGCAGCTAACGACTGAGTAACAGACTGAGCTAACAGACTGAGCTAACAGACTGAGCTAACACACTAACATGAGCTAGCAGCTACAGACCTGAGCTAACAGACAGCTAACAGAAGCTAACAGATGAGCTAACAGAAGCTAAGCAGCTACAGACTAGCAACACAGCTAACAGACTGAGCTAACAGCAAGAATAACAGACTGAGCTAACAGAAGCAACAGCAGCTAACACACTGAGCTAACAGCAGGCTAACAGACTGAGCTAACAGCAGCTAACAGACTGAGCTAACAGGAGCTAACAGCAAGCTAAACACTGAGCTACAGCAGCTAACAGACTGAGCTAACAGAGCTAACGCAGCTACAGATGAGCTAACGCAGCTAACAGACTGAGCTAACAGCAGCTAACAGACTGAGCTAACATGAGCCACTGAAGACACTGTGTCAGTGCTGGACAGACAGAGGAGGACAGATGGACAGGACAGAGAGGACAGATGGACAGAAGGGGGACAGATGGGACATATGGACAGAGACTTCATGAAGTTTAATTTGTTGAAGTGTGCATGTGCGGCAGGCTGAGAATAATTATGAAATCCAGTCGGCTCTCAAAGAGTTCAAACACGCTTTCCACCGCAGAGCTCTTCGAATGTATTCCCAGCGGACGGGAACTTTCTCTGCTCTTGGCTTTGAACCTCCTGCAGCTCGTCTGTAGTACAGTACTGATCTACGAGTGTTGATCTATGAGGTTATGTTGTGAAGCTGTCCTACATAATGAACTTCACCTGAACTCTCCGTCCGACGTGTTGATGCAGACCGAGGTCTGAGTTCTGTTCTTCTATGACGCCCAATCAGATCTCTGATCTCGGCCGACCGTCTGAAACACAGCGACACCTTGGCCGCTCGGTGAACTGCAGCGTAACGTAACGTTCCTGTGTTATCGGACCAACATCTGGCAAACATCGACACGCCTGTCTTCAGAAATAATTAGCTGATGAACTGAGAGACAGGTAAAGAAACATACTACACAAGGTTAAAGGTTAAATCAAGTTGAAATGTGGCCGACAGCGCAACCCTAACAGACTGAGCTAACAGCAGCTAACAGACTGAGCTAACAGCAGCTAACACACTGAGCTAACAGCAGCTAACAGACTGAGCTAACAGAAGCTAACAGCAGCTAACAGACTGAGCTAACAACAGCTAACAGACTGAGCTAACAGAAGCTAACAGCAACTAACACACTGAGCTAACAGCAGCTAACAGACTGAGCTAACAGAAGCTAACAGACTGAGCTAACAGAAGCTAACAGCAGCTAACACACTGAGCTGACAGCAGCTAACACGCTGAGCTAACAGCAGCTAACAGACTGAGCTAACAGACTGAGCTAACAGCAGCTAACAGACTGAGCTAACAGCAGCTAACAGACTGAGCTAACAGAAGCTAATAGCAGCTAACAGACTGAGCTAACAGCAGCTAACAGACTGAGCTAACAGAAGTTAATAGCAGCTAACAGACTGAGCTAACAGCAGCTAACAGACTGAGCTAACATGAGCCACTGAAGACACTGTGTCAGTGCTGGACAGACAGAGGAGGACAGATGGACAGACAGAGGAGGACAGATGGACAGACAGAGGAGGACAGATGGACATATGGACAGAGACTTCATGTAAAGTTTAATTTGTTGAAGTGTGCAGTGTGCTGCAGGCTGAGAATAATTATGAAACCTCCAGTCTGGCTCTTCAAAGAGTTCAAACACGCTTTCCACCGCAGAGCTCTTCCGAATGTTATTCCCAGCGGACGGGAACTTTCTCTGCTTCTTGGCTTTGAACCTCCTGCAGCTCGTCTGTAGTACAGTACTGATCTACGAGTGTTGATCTATGAGGTTATGTGTGGAAGCTGTCCTACATAATGAACTTCACCTGAACTCTCCGTCCGACGTGTTGATGCAGACCGAGGTCTGAGTTTCTGGTTCTTCTAGACGCCCAATCAGATCTCTGATCTCTGCCGACCGTCTGAAACACAGCGACACCTTTGGCCGCTCAGTGAACTGCAGCGTAACGTAACGTTCCTGTGTTTATCTGACCAACATCTGGCAAACATCGACACGCCTGTCTTCAGAAATAAATTAGCTGATGAACTGAGAGACAGGTATAAGAAACATACTACACAAGGTTAAAGGTTTAAATCAAGTTGAAATGTGGCCGACAGCGCCACCTGCTGTAGGTTAAAGAGCAGAGCAGAGTTCAGGCTGTGGTTTAAGAAGGATCCATTTATTTACATCAAGTAAAACAAAAATACTTCAAATGTTCTTGTTTCAGTCCTCGACGGTCGGCTCCAGCCTCCGGCCCGGGGAACAGCGTCCTGCCAGTACCACACCCACGGGACCGGCAGCGCACTGCGAGGGCGGTCCTGGTGCCGGTCGTTTGTTGATGTTCACGGACGCCTTTGCTCGGAACGTGAACGTCTTGGCGAGTCCTTTGCATAGAAACAGTCCACAGGCTGTCAGAGACAATGAGAGTTACAACCTGAAGGAGGAGGAGGAGGAGGAGGAGGAGGAGGAGATGAAGAAAGTGTCTCTGAGAAAGCTGGATGACCTTTGCCCTCCGGAGGCCGACGTCTCTCCTGGCAGCGATCCATCAGCAGCTAATGGAGATCTGAGCTAATGGAGGATGAAGACGGACGCCTCTCTTCCTCCATCGCCTCCTCTGTTCATCCTTCCTGTTCCTCCTCCATCCCTCCATCTTACAGAGGAAAATAAAAAACCTTTCTCCGTCACCTGCTCGCTCTCTCTTTGACAGATGGCAGGTCACTGGCCAGTGTCACGAGGACTGATTGATGATTGGTCCCTTCAGGGAGCGCCAGTCATCCGGCTCATGTGATTGGCTCCATGTCAGTTTGAGGGAAACCTCCACCTCCACCTCCACCTCCACCCGACAGATCTACAGTTACACCCAAACCCCGAGAGACAGAGAGACAGACAGACAGAGACAGACAGACAGACAGACAGACAGAGAGACAGAGAGACAGAGACAAACAGACAGACAGACAGACAACAAACAAAGAGGTTTTAACTCAAACAGGAGAAAATGAAAATGTGAAGAAGAAGAAGTTCACATGCTGGTGTCGTGCCAGAACCGGAGCTGGACGAGCGGGCTCAGCAGCTTCTATGGACATGATGGCAGAGGAGCAGAGAGTGAAGAGGACGCTGACGGAGGAAGCTAAGAAGAGAAAAGGAGAGAGTGAGCGAGCAAGAAGCCGCCGGACAAGAGTAAATGTGGGACTGACTTTTAGTGGTTGGTGAGAGCTTGGTGAAATAAAAGGCTGAAAGACAGACGCCGAGCTGGGCTGACTGCTGCTGGACTAGGCAGTGATATCAGCTGCTGCTGGGTCTGGTTCTGGTTCTGGGCTGACTGCTGCTGGACTAGGCAGTGACATCAGCTGCTGCTGGGGACCTGGGTGATGATTGGCTGTTTGATCAGAAGTAATGTAACCAGAACAAATACTTGAGTACAGCTGTAGTCATGGTTACCACAGTGGGATTGCTCTGATGTTGCTGTCGATCTCTAAAGATTTACATTTGGAAATCTGTTTTTATCTTTTTGTTTTCTCTGAGAATAAAAAAACAGAAAAACAGAGAACGTCAGTTTGAGTGACAGCTCGCTGAGGAAGGAAGTGCAGACTCAGCAGCAGGTGTTTTTACCTGTCTACTGTTTCATATGGAGGACACACACACACACACACACACACACTCACACACACTCTCAGTTCTGTTTCTTCTCTGTGGGATCAAATCAAGCAGCTCGAGAGTTTGAGGAGAAATTCATAAAAATAATAAACATAAAACATCTAACCTGTGAAAGTCAAAAACATCTGAAAGAACATTTCATGGTCAGGCTCCATCTTATCTAAAAGAGCTCATAGTACCTTACTACCCCTCTAGAACACTGCGCTCTCAGGACGCTGGGTTCCTTGTGGTTCCTTGTGGTTCCTTGTGGTTCCTCTAGTCTCCAAAAGTAGATTGGGAGCCAGAGCTTTCAGCTATCAGGCTCCTCTTCTGTGGAACAAACTACCATTCTGGGTTCAGGAGGCAGACACGGTCAACACCTTTAAGAGTAGATTGAAGACTTTCCTCTTTGATAGAGCTTATAGTTAGTGCTGGCTCAGGTCATCCCTTAGTTATGCTGCCATAGGACTACACTTCCCATGATGCACTGAGATCTTCTCTTCTGCTTTTCTCCATAGAATGATCCAAATAAGAACTACAGGAAACCTGTGAACCATCCAGAACACGTCTTGGTCCTGATGCTTTGAACCAAACCTGGTGCTGACGTTGAACAGATGTGGACAGGACAGGAACGTCCTCTGCCTCTGTGTCTTACCTCTCTGTGAGGTCCAGGTCCAGGTCCAGGTCCAGGTGGGGAGTGCATGTGAGGTTCACTCAGTCCCTGCTCACTGCATTTCTGCTCTGGAGTCTATGTGCAGGTGAGTGCTGCCACCTGGTGGACGGCTGAGTCCACTTCAGCTGACTGTGGTTTCTATGAAGCACCTGTGAGCAGGTACAGGGGAACATGGTGGTGCATGTGATCAAGAAAACACACTGCGTGGTTTGAGTGGTTACAGATTTATTGAGTGTTGGAGGCACTTGCAGCAGTCCTTCATGTCTGACACTGATGTCCAGGTGAAGGCTGCAGGTCGGCTGAAGGTTTGACACGTGCACGTGGTTGGTGGAGCGAATCCAACACCTGAAACTCGCCGACAGGAAGAGATCTGATCGGTGCTCGTGTTGAAGCGTTGAGTCAACATGGAACTACAAAGGAACGTTCAGACGACACAGAAGAAGAAGTGACGGCTGTCTGTGATTGGACAGGTTAGTGGACCATCATGAAACATCAGAACTACCCGTGACGACCTCCACCTGGACCTCCACCTGGACCTCCTGCACTGTGTGCAGGCTGTTGGCATACCAGAGGAGGCATCACCTGAGTGTTAGAAACACACACACACACACACACACAGCCAGGTGTCGGTCTCCAGCAGACACGCGTCCTCTCACAGTTTGGACTTGGCCTGGAAGAAGCTCATGACGGCGTTGAAACACTCGTCTGACTGCCAGCGCTCCACCAGACTCTGAACCTCGGCCTCGTTCACAGAGTGAAGACGCTGCTTCTCTACAGACCGGATCAGCTGTTTGGACAGAGCCAGGGACTGAGACAGGCAGACAGAGAGACAGACAGACAGACAGACAGACAGACAGGCAGGGTTAAATACAAAGTAGTCATATTCAGTTAACGTGTGTGTGTGTATGTGTGTGTATGTGTATGTGTATGTGTGTGTGTGTGTGTGTGTGTACATTGGGGGGCAGCTTGGCGTAGGCCTTCAGTCTGGTCCAAACCTCCGACTGGAAGCTGCTGTCGGGGAAAACCTCGGTGACCAGCCCGAGCTGGCAGGCCTGAGCCGCCGTCAGCTTCTTATTGAACAGCAGCATCTCACTGGCCTGTGGGGGAGGGAGGAAGTGATGTCATCACAGAGCAGGCACGCCATCATCACGACAACGACCCCAAACACACCTCCATCACCTGACCTGACCAACCACCTGACCTAAACCCGAATCTAAAACAACTGTGTGTGTGTGTGTGTGTGTGTGTGTGTGTACACACCTTGGCGCCGCCCATCAACCTGGGGAAGGTGTAGGAGGAGCATCCTTCAGCGCTCTGACCCAGCTGAGTGAACGGAGTGTGGAAAGAAGCCTGACGGAGAGTCTCTGATTAATGTCATGACTAACACACAAACAGAGTGTGTGTGTGTGTGTGTGTGTCTGTGTCTGTGTGTGTGTGTGTCTGTGTGTGTGTGTGTGTACCCTCTCTGTAGCATAGACCAGGTCAAAGAGTCCCAACACTGTGACAGAGACTCCTACCGCCGGTCCGTTCACCACGGCAACCAGGGGTTTGGGGAAGTCGATGTAGGCCTTCACATACTTCCTGTAAAGAAGAACCACGTGAAGACAGACGTGAAGACAGACGTGAAGACAGACGTGAAGACAAACATGAAGACAGACATGAAGACAAACATGAAGACAGACGTGAAGACAGATGTGAAGACAGACGTGAAGACAGACGTGAAGACGGACATGAAGACGGACACGGTCTGACAAAGCAAGGACTCATGGATCTGTTGGAGACGTTACACTGACTAAGTCTGGACATGTTCTACGCTCGCTCCAGCTCCTCCTGGAGGACCCGAGGACAGTCACATGATCATCGGTGAGGGAGCTCCTGGCCTTCATGAACATCTGATGGGGTTGTTATGTTTCTAACCCTGTTCGTGTCAGTGTGTCAGTGGATGGATCACCTGAGCAGATCTCCACCACGTCTCGCCATCTGCTCCACCCCTCCCTCTGGGATCTTGGTGAAGTTGGTCAGGTCGTTTCCACTGCAGTAAAAATCACCGGCACCTGGAGAAAGACGTTCAGACATCTCACCTTCACCATCTTCACGATGTTCACTAATGAACTGTCTCGTTATGTTTGACCCCTAAAACACACAGCATGCAGAGCGGCTGCGTACTCCGCCGTCCACCAACTCACACTAATCCGTCTGTGACGCTCAGGTGCGTCTCTGCCGGACACAGAGCGTCACGAGAACGCACGAGATCTCGTGAATTCAAACATAATCGCGTGATATTTCCGGCTGTAGTCTCTCTGACTCCTGCGATGACATTCCACGCCGCATCTTTTTTCTGGTGTCCTTATAAAAAGGATGTGAGGGGTCATCAATGATTACACCCGAAAACCCCTCACCTGTTGACTTCAGGTCGGCCCCGCCCATTGTGACGCGTTCTTGAAATGAAACTCGATCGGAGTATTTTATTTTGAAAATCAACCAGGGTTTTATTTTGTATTTTGTAGCTGATTTCCTTCCCCTCACGGTCTGCTCTGTGCTGAGTTTATGCGCCGTGCTCCGGCTCCGTGAACAACAGAAGCTCTGTGTGTGTTGCGGAGAGACTAACATGGAAACGGCGACGGAGCCGATCCACATGCCGTGTGTTTCAGGGGTGAGAGTCTGAACTCAGGACAGCACGCTACACGCTACACGTTACACGCTACACGCTACATGTTACACGCTACACTACACGTTGCACACTACACGCTACACGTTACACGTTACACGCTACACGTTACACGTTACACGCTACACGCTACACACTACACGTTACACGTTACACACTACACGTTACACGCTACGCGCTACACGTTACACACTACACGTTACACACTACACGTTACACGCTACACGTTGCACGTTACACGTTACACGCTACACGTTACGCGCTACACGTTACACGCTACACGTTACGCGCTACACGTTACACGTTACACGTTACACGTTACACGTTACACACTACACGTTACACACTACACGTTACACGCTACGCGCTACACGCTACACGCTACACGTTACGCGCTACACGTTACACGCTACACGTTACGCGCTACACGTTACACGTTACGCGCTACACGTTACACGTTACGCGCTACACGTTACGTGCTACCGCTACACGTTACGCGCTACACGTTACACACTACACGTTACACGCTACACGTTGCACGCTACACGCTACACGTTACGCGCTACACGTTACGCGCTACACGTTACACGTTACGCGCTACCGCTACACGTTACACACTACACGTTACACGCTACACGTTACACGCTACACGTTACACGTTACAAGCTACACGCTACACGTTGCACGTTACACGCTACACGTTGCACGTTACACGCTGCACGTTACGCGCTACACGTTACGCGTTACACGTTACGCGCTACACGTTACGCGCTACCGCTACACGTTACACGCTACACGTTACACACTACACGTTACACGCTACACGTTACACGCTACACATTGCACGCTACACGTTACACGTTACACGCTACACATTGCACGCTACACGTTACACGCTACACGTTGCACGCTACACACTACACGTTACACACTACACGTTACACGCTACACATTGCACGCTACACGTTACACGCTACACGTTGCACGCTACACGTTGCACGTTACGCGCTACACGCTACACGTTACGCGCTACACGTTACACGCTACACGTTACGCGCTACACGTTACGCGCTACACGTTACACGTTACGCGCTACACGTTACGCACTACACGTTACACGTTACGCGCTACACACTACACGTTACACACTACACACTACACGTTACACACTACACGTTACGCGCTACACGTTACACACTACACGTTGCACGCTACACGTTACGCGCTACACGTTACACACTACACGTTACACGCTACACACTACACGTTACACACTACACACTACACGTTACACGTTACACACTACACGTTACGCGCTACACGTTACACACTACACGTTGCACGTTACACGCTACACGTTACACGCTACACGTTACGCGCTACACGTTACACACTACACGTTACGCGCTACACGTTACACACTACACGTTACACACTACACGCTACACGTTACGCGCTACACGCTACACACTACACGTTACACACTACACGTTACACACTACACGCTACACACTGTGTAACTTTACGGCACTAAGTCACACAGCAGCAACTATTTCACTGATTCTGGTGAAACTGGATCATATTTTATGGAGGAAATGTTTTCTGGTTTTCCCTCTGATGAACATGTTGAACACCGCGGGTTCATTTAGGTTCATCAGTAACTTTACTGACTCAGTGTTGTTCTTTATTACGTGTGCGTGCGTGTGTGTGTGTGTGTACGTGTGTGTGTGTGTGTGTGTGCGTGTGTGTGTGTGTGTGTACCAGTAAAGACAGTGATGACTGAGTTGTCTTTAGCTGCCTGCTCCAGAGCTGCAATAATCTCGTTGTACATCTGAGGAAAGAGACATTTAAGAGTTAACACACTGATGACTCAGGTGAGCAGGTGAACAGGTGAACAGGTGAACAGGTGAGCAGGTGAACAGGTGAACAGGTGAGCAGGTGAGCAGGTGAGCACTGGAAACAAACACGCTGCAGAGTTGAAGGTTAATGTTGGTGACGACCTTTGACCTCTGACTACAAACTAGTAACACACACACACACACCTCAGTAGTGATGGCGTTCTTCTTGGCCGGTCGGTTCAGTTTGATGGTGGTGATGTCATCCTCTGTGGTGACCAATAGCGTCTCGTATGTCGTCCCGCTCGCAGCGGGCTGCGCAGACACCTGGGCGGAGCTTCCACCTTCTGCAGCCACGAGGGAGCCAATCAGGTCGCAGTACTGCTGCCTGGCTTCATCCTGAGAGACAGGAGGGACATACTGAAGTACTTTTACTCTGTACCATGCTGAAGTACTTTTACTCTGTACCATACTGAAGTACTTTTACTCTGTACCATGCTGAAGTACTTTTACTCTGTACCATGTTGAAGTACTTTTACTCTGTACCATACTGAAGTACTTTTACTCTGTACCATGCTGAAGTATTTTTACTCTGTACCATGTTGAAGTACTTTTACTCTGTACCATGCTGAAGTACTTGTACTCTGTAGAACCTGAGCCAGCTGTGTACAGTGAGCTGACCTCGAGGACGATCATGTGACTCAAACTGTCCAACCACAAACTAGAGAGCGAGCAGAGTCACCATGACGACACAGGTGGAGCCGTACCTGAGAGATGGAGCCCAGAGACTTCCACGCCTCCCACTTCACCTTGTTGACAAAGTCCAACATGCCGGGTTTAGGAGCACTGCAGGGACCCTGGGTGGCCTGAGGAGGAGGAGCAGGAAGAGGAGGAGCAGAAAGAGGAGGAGGAGGAAGAGGAGGAGGAGGAGGGGGACGAGGAGGAGGAGGAGGA
>NW_020855872.1:132810-135319 GCF_000972845.2 Larimichthys crocea
TGATGATAATAAAGACAACAATGATGATGATAACACAAACAACAATAATGATGATAATAAACAACAATGATGATGATAAAAACCCAACCACAACAATGATGAATAAATAAAAGCAACACATAACCTGACTCCATAAACACAACAATGATGATGCTAAAGCCCACAACCCACAACAATGATGATGATAATACAACCATAATAAGGAATTATAGCCAGCAAATCAACCACAATAATGATGATGATAACAAACCACAACAATAATGATGTGCATCACCAAATAAATAATAGGAATAAGACAATAACACCGACAATGCTGATGCAGATAACACACGCCACCATGATGATGATACGTACCCAACCCCAAACTGGATGATGAGTGATGATAAAACACACCAATAATCATGATGATAAAAACACCAACAGAATGCTGATGTGATAATAAAACACCAACAACAATGATGCTCCTCAACACCATGCTGCTGATAAACAACAACAACAATAATGATGATAATAACAATGAGATGATAAAACAAACGACCAAGCACTGAGGATAAATACAGCACAAATAATAATGGATAAATAAACAACCATGATGATGATAAAGCACAAGCAACAATGGTGATGCTCTAAACAACACATGATGATAATAGGGCACACAACAAGAATGATGATGATAAACAACAACAACAATAATGATAATAACGAGCAACAACAAAATCATAATGATGATGATAAACAACAACAACCAATAATAATTATGATAATAAACAACAACAAGGATGAGGGATTATAATACACAACAACACCAACACTGATGCTACTCCACAAGGCAACACCAATAGATGATAATACACAACATGATGATGATAACAACAACAAAAGACAATAAGGACTGATAAGAAAGACACACATGATGCGAGACTGCGACGGCTCTGAAGCGAGAAATGAGCGAAGGAGCGGCGAGATAAACAACACAACAATGATGCTCATACACAACACTCATGATTACTAACCCCACAATGCTGCTGCTCACCCCCACCCCCATGATGCTGCTCATGAAACCACCATAATCATGCTGCTCAACAACCCCCACAATAATCCTGCTGCTCCACCAAAAACCCCAACCATAATGCTGATACATAATCCATGCATATCCACCCCCCTGCTGCTGGGCGAACCCACAACAGTGATGAAATAACCAACAATGATGATTATAACAATACTAATGATGATAACGCTAAATAATAATGATGATAACCCAAGTCTATTCCGTGAACGCTGAATCGCTCCGCTCTCCTCAACAAAGTGTGAACGTCATGGATTTACGTCCAGAGTAACTTCCTGGACGAGCTTGCCTTGGCGTAGTTTGTAGGCAGCTCTGAGGGAGCGTATCCTTATAGCAGCTTGAGAAACGTGCAGCTTACCATGTGACCTGTGACAGCACGGCGTGAGGCTTCTTCTTCCTCTGGTACTGGCAGCCTGCTCAGGCGTCGTCTCGACCGGCTGAAGCTCCACAGCCACCACGGCTGCTGCGATGACGGGTTAGTGGGCAGAGAACACGAGGCGTTTTGTAAACTGTGAATTATCTTTAGTTACATTTAAATCAATCACAGCGGACCGCTGAGATGTGATCAGCTGAGATGTGATCAGCTGAGATGTGATCACTGAGTGGTGATCAGCTGAGATGTGATCAGCGTGTGTGTGTGGTTGTGTGTGTGGTCTGTGTGTGTGTGTGTGTGTGGTTGTCTGTGTGTGTGGTCTGGGTGGTGTCGGTGTGTGTGCAGGTGCGACGTGGAGCAGCTTCGAGGGCAGAGGGCTAAGAACAAAACGTCAGACGCTGAAGAGCGACCCGGGCAACGAGGTCAAAAAACTGAAGATCTACGCTCTGTTGCAAGCAGGTGAGGCTCCTGAAGCTCGCACCCTGAGTTTGGACTGGCAGCACAGCGTCCTTCACGTCTCAGTCCTCAGAGAGACGTTCTGGGTCCAAAGGACCCGAAGTGCACAGCTGAGACAAGAGAGACACAAGATGGTGGCTGCTGCAGTGTGGGTTGTGTGTGTGTGTGTCGGTGTGTGTGTTTGTTTTATTAACATTTCTTCTCACGCCCTCCTCCTCCTCCTCCTCCTCCTCTTCCTCCCCCCTCCCCCCTCCTCGCTCCTCCCCCTCAACCTCCTCCCTCCCCAAACGCCCCCTCCCCCTCCTCCGCCTCCCCCTCCCCCTCCTCCTAACCCCCATCACCCCCCTCCTCCTCCTCCTCCTCCCCCTCCCCCCCTCACCCGCCCCTCCTCCTCCTCCTAGAGAGCGAGCAGAGTCACCATGACGACACAGGTGGAGCCGTACCTGAGAGATGGAGCCCAGAGACTTCCACGCCTCCCACTTCACCTTGTTGACAAAGTCCAACATGCCGGGTTTAGGAGCACTGCAGGGACCCTGGGTGGCCTGAGGAGGAGGAGCAGGAAGAGGAGGAGCAGAAAGAGGAGGAGGAGGAAGAGGAGGAGGAGGAGGGGGACG
>NW_020855872.1:138839-146339 GCF_000972845.2 Larimichthys crocea
TTGTTGTTGTTTATTATCATCATTATTATTGTTGTTGTTTATTATCATCATTATTATTGTTGTTGTGTATTATCATTATTGTTGTTGTTGTTTATTATCATCATCATTGTTGTTGTTTATTATCATCATCATTGTTGTTGTTGTGTATTATCATCATTATTATTGTTGTTGTTGTTTATTATCATCATTATTATTGTTGTTTATTATCATAATTATTATTGTTGTTGTTGTTGTGTATTATCATTATTGTTGTTGTTGTTTATTATCATCATCATTGTTGTTGTTTATTATCATCATCATTGTTGTTGTTGTGTATTATCATCATTATTATTGTTGTTGTTGTTGTTTATTATCATCATCATCGTTGTTGTTGTTTATTATCATTATTATTGTTGTTGTTGTTTCATTCTTCTGACCCTTTGACCTCTGGCTGTGACCCAGCTCCTCCTGTCCACAGGTCACAGCAGGACTGACGGAGCAGGTGGAGCAGGTGGAGGTTCACCTCCACCTGTCAAACTGGAGCAAAGGTCACGGCTAGCACGGCTAGCTGCAGCTGTGTTTGTGTAGCACAGCCCCTCTGTTAGAGACCATCAACACTAATGAACACTAATAAACGCTAATAGACACTAATGAACACTAGTGAACAATAATGAACACTAATGAACAATAATCAACACTATTTACGAGTGACCGTGTTATTTGGTGTCTGTTAGCCGTTAGCTAACGACGACCACAGACGCGCTCGGCTAACAGACACCAGCTAACACGGTCACTCGTTAACCCGAAACACCGGTAATCATCCGCTGCCTGCCTTCAGGTCGGTAAAGTTCCGTTTCAACCGGAGACAACAGCGTCAACCGGCTCACGTTACCGCGGTCACCTTCTGAAGCTGACGGAGCGCCACGGAGCGGAGAGCCTCAAAGCGACGCCGGCCATCTGAAGCCAGAGTCCGGGTCCAAAGAGCGGGAGGACGGGCTGAGGGCACGGAAGAAGCTAACCAGTTAGCCGAGACCGGCACTACTGCGCATGTGCAAGCTCAACAAAGATGAAAAGGAGGCGAGATGGTTCACTCCAACACTTTACGATATTATTTATATCACTCCAACACTTTACGATATTATTTATATCACTCCAACACTTTACGATATTATTTATATCACTTTACGATATTATTTATATCAGTCCAACACTTTACGATATTATTTATATCACTGTACGATATTATTTATATCACTTTACGATATTATTTATATCATGGTCACTTTACGATATTATTTATATCATGGTCATTTAACCTTTACAATATTATTTGCAGTTGTGTGAAAAAGTCTTTGCTCCCTTCCTGATTTCTTATTTTTTGCATGTTTGTCACACTTAAATGTTTCAGATCAAACAAATTTAAATATTAGACAAAGAGAACACAAGTAAACACAAAATGCAGTTTTTAAATGAAGGTTTTTATTATTAAGGGGACAAAAAAAAACAAACCTACATGGCCTTGTGTGACAAAGTGATTGGGTGTTAAAACATGAATTAACTGGTTTATCACATCTTTGGAAAGCTGAGTTTAATTTCTCTAGCCACACCCAGGCCTGATTACTGCCACACCTGTTCTCACTTAAATAGGACCTGCCTGACAAAGTGAAGTAGACCAAAAGACCTTCAGAAGCTAGACATCATGCTACGATCCAAAGAAATTCAGAAACAAATGAGCAAGAAAGTAATTGAGATCAGTCTGGAAAAGGTTACAAAGCCATTTCTAAAGCTTTGGGACTCCAGCGAACCACAGTGAGAGCCATTATCCACAAATGGTGAAAACATGGAACAGTGGTGAACCTTCCCAGGAGTGAGCGCAGCAAGGACTCATCCAAGAGGTCACAAGAGACCCCAGAACAACATTCAAAGAACTGCAGGCCTCAATTAAGGTCAGTGTTCATGACTCCCATTACATCTGGCGTAAAAGTAACACGGCAGTTCAGAGAAGGATCATACCGACAGTAAAATATGGTGGTGTGATGGTCTGGGGCTGTTTTGCTGCTTCAGGACCTGGAAGACTTGCTGTGGTAAATGAAACCATGAATTCTGTCTACCAAAAAATCCTGAAGGAGACTGTCCAGCCATCTGTTTGTGACCTCTGCAGCAGGACAATGATCCAAAACACACCAGCAAGTCCACCTCTGACTGGCTGAGGAAAAACAAAATGAAGACTTTGGCGTCAAAGTCCCGACCTGACTCTGATTGAGATGCTGTGGCATGATTTTAAAAAGGCGGTTCATGCTCAAAAACCCTCCAATGTGGCTGAATCACAACAAATCTGCAAAGATGAGTGGGCCAACATTCCTGCACAGCGCTGTAAAAGACTCATTGCCAGTTATCGTAAACACTTGATTGCAGTTGCTGCTGCTGAGGGTGGCCCAACCAGTTATTAGGTTTAGGGGGCAATCACTTTTTCACACAGGGCCTTGTAGGTTTGGGTTTTGTGTTGTTTTTTTTCTGTCCCCTTTAACAATAAAAACCTTCATTTAAAAAAAAAAAAACCTGCATTTTGTGTTTACTTATGTTTGTCTAATATTTAAATTTGTTTGATCTGAAACATTTAAGTGTGACAAACAGGCAAAAAAATAAATCAGGAAAGGAGCAAAGACTCTGACACAACTGTATCATGTCACTTTACAATATTTTTATCATAATAGTTTCTAACCCTTTCTACCATAATAGTTTGTTTAAACTCCTTCAGAATCTTCATGAAATGTTGTGTGAGCTGCATCCTTTCACTGTCTGTATAGAAGCGTGGCATGTGCAGTATCATTGACCTTGTAAATCTCAGGCCAAGCACATTCTATTGAACACACACACACACACACACACACACACCAGAATCAGCAGACGCATCAGGTTGAAGGGAAGCGTCGACGCAGCAGAAACTTTTAAAGCCTCGTCTTTTGTCCAGCCCGCTGGGACCTCGCCCCTCGCTCGTCCTCTTGCCGTATATATTGGGGTGTCCAACTTTTTCTCTGTTACACTGTGTGTGTGGTTGTGGGCCAGGTTGGACAACATCCAGTGGGCAAAAATGTCGCAATACTCTGGAAAGGTGAGTAACGGCGCTGACATCCAGTTTAAATGTGGAGACGGATCATCAGGGTCCCGTGGTAAAGACGTGACACGAATATACAAACTGTTTGCCGCTTCCTGCGTTCAGTTTGGTGTGACGGTCAAAGTAGCAGCTGAAGTTCTGAGAGAAACGTTTCATTCGAGGATGACACAGAAGAAAAGTGAAAACTGAAGCCGCCTGTCTTTTTATTCTCGTGCTCATTCTCAAACATGATTAATGAGTTCCATCTTATTGAGACTTTTCCTGCTCGTTCAGTTTGAGACGTTGGATTTGGCGCCTTCAGCTGTAAAGACAGAAGGTTGTCTGAGATGATCTCATTTTCTCAGCTTCCTCTTCTTTATGCTTTAAACCAGGGGTCTCCAAACTGGTCCACAAAGGGCCGGTGTGGTTGCAGGTTTTCCTCCCAACCAAACAGCAGCACACCAGACTTGACTCATTTAATCATCTGATCTCAGTCTTCAGAGAGTTGACTGGTCAAACTTTGTGCTCTTGGTTGGTTGGAACAAAAACCTGCAGCCACACGGCCCTTTGTGGACCAGTTTGGAGACCCCTGGTTTAAAGGCTTAAACTTGTCAGTACGCTGTGACATCACAGCTGGGCGTGGTCAAACGATTGTAATAAATGATTACCTGTGTTAGTCCTGCCTGTGGTTTGTGCTGCAGTCATGTCCAGGTGAGGCCCCAGCTTGGTTAGTTTACTGACAAAACTTTCATGCCTAAGTCTGTGTGAACTCGTGACCTTTTCTAAGACTTTGGTAAAAGTCTTTTATGTTCTCCTGCAGATTACCTTCTACGAGGGGAAATGCTTCACTGGCAGGAAGCTGGAGGTCAGAGGAGACTGTGATAACTTCCAGGACCGCGGCTTCATGAACAGGTGAGAAGAAAAACTATTTTTCAGTTTAATAACTGGGAAACCGGTGGAATTAGAAATGCAGGCCTGCTTCTCTCACAGCGAAGTAAATAAAAGCTGCGTGTATCTTCAGGGTGAACTCTATCCGTGTGGAGAGTGGAGCCTGGATCTGCTATGACCACCCCGACTTCAAGGGCCAGCAGTACATCCTGGAGCATGGAGAGTACCCAGAATTCCAGAGGTGGAACTCCCACAACGACCACATGGGATCCTGCAAGCCCATCCGCATGGTACACCCCCCTGAGGGGCTTCATGTTCTTACTTAAAGAAAAAGAATCCCTGAGACAAACGTTTGACTTTGTGATGAGTTGTTTTTTTGAGTTTGGTCCCCAGAGGGTAAATCCTCACGAGTACGACCTGCATTAGCTACTGACATCCACTGAGGAACATCTAAACGGTGCAATGTTTGTCCTGTCCGTCCCTCAGCATGGAGAGCACTACCGCATCGAGATGTTCGAGGCCTGTAACTTCTCCGGTCAGTGTGTGGAGATCTGCGACGACTGTCCCTTCCTGCAGAGCCGCGGCTTCTCCAAGAACTGCATCAACTCCGTCAGGGTCTACGGAGACGGAGCGTGAGTTTGAACAAATATTCAAATATTAATCATTGAAGTCATATTGGACGGTTGTTTCTTCATCGTGCTTGACGCTAAACTGAATATTTTTGAGGTTTGGACATTTCAATATGTCAGCTTGGGTTGTGTATCGTGCAAATAAAACAAAAGATCAGTTAATCAGGAAAAATACCAGCTCATGAATAACTCATCGATCCACCAATCCTGTTGCTTTCTGTCCGTCTTCAGCTGGGTGATGTACGAGGAGCCAAACTTCCGTGGTCGCATGTACATCGTGGAGCGTGGATACTACTGCAGCCCTAACGAGTGGCAGGCCCAGAACCCCAACATCCAGTCCATCCGCAGGGTCGTCAACTACTTCTAAACCCTGACCTCTGACCTCTGACCCTCTACACTCCCTTTCCACCACTGTAATCATGTACAATAAATAAACAGACTAAGATAAGAAACAGGTTTTTTTTATCAAACACTGGTGTGTGTGTTGTTTTGTGTGTGTAGTACTGACTTCAGTACATCTGACCTGCACGACTTAAAGCAGCTTTATCTTCAGTGATGTGACGTAACACGAGTTCAGTTACAGGAGTCAAAGCTGCAGTTAGCGCGTTAGCTTTGTACGTTACATCGATGATTGTCGGCTAAAATCACGTCAGCTGTTGAACTCACGCAAACAGAAATAACGGAGTGTTATACTGTTAGTGAGCATCCAGACAGATAACTAGAAGTATTCAGAATCAACAGGTACCCGCGACAGGAACGACATGTTGAGGTTTGTTGAGTTTTGGTGGAAATCATGGCATGCGCTCGACGGAGGAAAGTTTTAATCCGGAAGATGTCAGCCAACGATTAATGGTTGTGCCAACGATGACGTTAGTGCACAGCCTAGAGTGTAATGTTGCTTAATTAAACCTGACGATGTTGTGGAGCACGTTTCCTCTCTGCAGACCTGAAATCAGCCGACTCCCCCTGATCTAGTCAAACGGACACGAGCACGTCAAACAAGACAAACGGGTTGATCCCAGCTGGCTGAGTGTGTGCACGCTGCAGCAGGTGGAGGTTTCTCCACAGTGCTCATGGTGCTGATGTAGCTTCAGTCTCTGACTGGACTGTCGGCTCACAGCTGTGGTTTCTGTATGGGCGCGCTGATGTAGCTTCCAACGTCCCACAAAGGTTCTCCTGTCCTCCATCCCTGGGTGCAGCAGTCCGGTTCCTCTCTGTACTCGAGTCTTCGTGTCTTCATGGACGTATTTCTCCTCACAGCTGAGGTTTCTCTCCACTGCTCGTTTAAAGTCCTCATCAAGTGTTTGTCCACCTGTCCTCCAGTGTCTGTCCAGCTCTGACACAAAGTGTCTTCATGGCTTCATTCAAACTGGATCAGATTTTATTCTCAATATATTTGCTGCTTTTCCCTCTGACGTCCTCCGACAGCTTCAGCTCTGTGTATTACATCATTATGGAACAATATGACAACCCACGTTAACCTCGTCAGACTGGAAGAGAAAGGCGAGAGCGTCCTGATGTCAGCACCACAGAATATCTCTGTCAGTTCGAGGTGTCCAGCATCTCTCTTTTATTTAATGGACAAATCAAATCATTTTCTTTATTGGCTCCATCAACGTCTGAACAGAACTCAACATGAACATCAAATCAAATTAAGTTTGGAAACATCAAACTCTTCAATGCTCCTTTCTTCCAAAACTGTCTGACAATGAAAAGTCAACCTCCACCCAAACCTCCACGTGAACCTCCACGTGAACCTCCACCCACTCAGAGGAAACTAACACATGGACGTCGCTCAGAGTTTGGCACTTTACACAGAACATAAACATTCACTGATTTCAACAGCTAACAGAGGATACGTGAAGTGTGTGTGTGTGTGTGTGTGTGTGTCACACAGTGTGTGTGTGTGTGTGTCTGTCACACAGTGTGTGTGTGTGTGCGCGGTGTGTGTGTGTGTGAGTGTCACACAGTGTGTGTGTGTGTGTGTGTGTGTCACACAGTGTGTGTGGGCCCTCGGTTCAGGTAGGTCTTCATGGTGGCGATGAGTTCGCTCTCCTCCTCCAGCGTCAGGTCGAGGTAATCCTCCTCGTGACGAGAGATGTCCTCCAACACCTCGTTCACCAACTCGTCATCCGCTGAGAATCAACAACAGATTCATTCATTCATATATAAATATATTTACTGAGGGAGTGATTGGAGCCTGTCGAGTGTCTGCCTGTGTCACCTGTACGTCAGATGTGTCTTACCTGTGGAGTTGGAGGAGGTGCTGGGCTCCTCGGAGGAGGGGGAGGAGGAGGAGGTGGAGGGCGGGGACATGGACAGGAGCTCCGGGGAGAGGACGCCCTGGTTGTCCAGCAGCAGCTGAGTGGCTGATTGGACATCTCCACCCGTCAGCCTGAGAGCAGCTTCAGACACCGCCCTCTCAAAGCCCAGGTACAACAACTGCAGGGGCACGGAGGACACGGGTCAGAACCGGGTCAGAACCATGTCTGATGTGCTAAACGTGACAAAGCTGTTTGTTTACACACGACGCCGCGACATCGCAGCGACATCGCAGTGACATCGCCGCGACATCGCCGCGACATCGCAGCGACATCGCCGCGACATCGCAGCGACATCACCGTGACATCGCAGCGACATCACCGCGACATCACCGTGACATCGCAGTGACATCGCCGCGACATCGCAGCGACATCGCAGTGACATCGCCGCGACATCGCAGTGACATCGCCGCGACATCGCCGCGACATCGCCGCGACATCGCAGCGGAACATCACCGTCACATCGCAGCGACATCGCAGCGACATCGCCGCGACATCACCGTGACATCGCAGCGACATCACCGTGAAATCACCGCGACATCGCAGTGACATCGCAGTGACACATTCAAATAAACCTGATTTTGACAGA
>NW_020855872.1:148986-152447 GCF_000972845.2 Larimichthys crocea
ACACACACACACACACACACACAGCAAACACACACACACACACACACACATCAGTTTCCTGCTCTGCTCACTCAAATTCATCTTTTTTCTTGTCGAACGTCAAAATGTGACCTCAGTCGAGTGACATCAGCGTGATGTCAGAGTGATGTCAGAGTGATGTCAGCGTGACGTCAGCGTGATGTCAGAGTGACATCAGCGTGACGTCAGCGTGATGTCAGAGTGATGTCAGCGTGATGTCAGCATGATGTCAGCGTGATGTCAGAGTGACATCAGCGTGACGTCAGCGTGATGTCAGAGTGATGTCAGCGTGATGTCAGCGTGATGTCAGCGTGATGTCAGCGTACCTGAACTGCTGGTCGGCCTGCAGCAGGTGACACAGAGCGTTGTCAAACTGCTTCTTCTTCATCAAAGAACGACCTTTCTCATGGAAACCCATGGCCAGGATCAGAGCCTGACGAGACACGATGGAAACATTGATCAGACTTCAGGATGGAAACATTGATCATAGAAACATTGATCAGACTTCACGATGGAAACATTGATCAGACTTCACGGCGGAAACATTGATCAGACTTCACGATGGAAACATTGATCAGACTTCACGGCGGAAACATTGATCAGACTTCACGATGGAAACATTGATCATGGAAACATTGATCAGACTTCACGATGGAAACATTGATCATGGAAACATTGATCAGACTTCACGATGGAAACATTGATCAGACTTCACGATGGAAACATTGATCAGACTTCACGATGGAAACATTGATCATAGAAACATTGATCAGACTTCACGATGGAAACATTGATCAGACTTCACAGTGGAAACATTGATCAGACTTCACGATGGAAACATTGATCATGGAAACATTGATCAGACTCTCTACCTTCTTCTCCTCATGAGGGATCTTCAGAGGGTTTCCTCTCTGGTCAGCGATCTCCAGGAAAGGAGTCGAGTCTGGATCTTCACTGCCGTCTGACAGACACACAGATGATGAGACAGTTTGATCTGACAGACAGACAGGCAGAGAGAGAGACAGGCAGACAGACAGACAGACAGGCAGACAGACAGACAGACAGACAGACAGACAGACCTCTCTCTGACAGGATCTGGAAACCTTTCTGGGTCCTCTGGACACTCTCGTCTTGGTTCTTCTTCTTCTCCTCTTCTTCACTCAGCTGTTGTTTCCACTCGGCGTCGCTCACCTTCAGCACCATCATCTTACTGTGGTTCTTCACACCCTGCTCATCCAGACGCTGGTCTGACACACACACACACACACACACACACACACACACACACACAGTTAACTTCCCGGATGGTCCTGGTGACCTCAGGACACTTTTGTCTCCGTAACTGAAAGGTGATCGTCATTTCCTTTAAGTTCACAACAGCTGTACTGCACAGTGCTGCAGGAAGTACACAGAGTAGTACACAGAGTAGTACACAGAGTAGTACACAGAGTACACAGAAGAGCAGTAATCTTAATGCAGACACAGCACTGAACTCACCAACGCTCAGAGTTTTCCCGTTCAGGATCAGTTTGATGTATTTGAGGCCGTACTCGTCTCCAATCCTACATCACAGGAACACACACACACACACACACAATGAGGACATGTGATCATCTGTGTGTGTGTGTGTGTGTGTGTGTGTGTGTTTGAGTGTGTACCTGTCCACCACCTCCTGAACCAACACATCCAGCCTCGTCTCCAAGTGGTTCTTTGTCTTTGGATCCTGAAAGAATGCAGAGATGCCGTTTCAGTTGCAGACTCATCACCTGCATGCCTCCTCCGTCCAAACGTTCTAAGTTCTGAGAGTTCTAAGAGTTCTAAGAGTCCTGAGAGTCCTGAGAGTTCTGAAAGTTCTGTGAGGTCCGCTGCACTTTGATACAAACACCTATGAAGTGAGCACATGACACTGATTTATGGACAACTCCACAATAAGGTCTGAATGTACAGAGTCTATGAGAAATGAGTCAGCTCAGTTATTGTCTCTGTCTGTAGTTTAACCCCCAAACTCCACTGGGCACGTCTCCGTCATGTCTCCGTCACGTCTCCGTCTTGTCTCCGTCACGTCTCCGTCTTGTCTCCGTCACGTCTCCGTCTTGTCTCCGTCACGTCTCTGTGGTCCGTCCTGCATCGACTTCAAACCACCGGGAGTGTTTCAGAGCGTTTGGTCATTTTCCTGGTTCATGTTCTTTAAACATGCTTCTACATTGGAAACATGCTACGCACCTCATTTGTTTCTCTTTTGTCTGTTTTTACGGGGTGTTTTATTTTGAAAATCCAGCAGACTCTCTGTGCTGTGTCTGGCTTCCTGTCAGCTCCGTCAAACATAGAACAGAGCCGAGCGGAGGCCCGCTTCTGAACCGGACCTCGGCTCTGTGGGGTTTGAAACACTGACAGAACGGACACGTATCGCTCAGGTAGCGCTGCGTGCCCGGTGGAATCTGGGGGTCAAATCACACAGACGGTCAAACTAATCACACCTGAGTCAAGCACACAGGAAACTAATCACCCATCAGTCTGCCCAAATATGGTCACTTCTGGAGGCTTGAGAGAGGCTTTAAGTCACATGACCTTAATGATTAGTATTCTGTATTTGTCGTCATGTAGACACAGATCGGCCGTCAGTCTCGTCTCTCCACCTTCTTGCCGTCTCTGGGCAGCAGCAGCTCCAGCGTGGCCACGTTGGACTCCCTGAACGTCTTGTTCCCTTTGCCTCTCTTCACCGCCTGCACTCGGATCGCCTCCAGAGCGCCCCCTACCTCCTCCACAGGCAGACCCAGCAGAGGCGCGTAGCGCTCGGCCAGCTCCTGACGAAAGAAGAAGCACATGAACATACCTCAGTCTGAGCAGAGTGACCTGCTGCGTTCAGGCCAGCTGACCTGCATGTGCTGCCGGCCCGGCTCGCCGTCCTGGTCGTCGGTGTACGGCGGGTTCCACAGCTGGATCTTCTCCTGCTTCAGCTGCTTCTTCAGCTTCGCCTCCGTGTTCAGCTCCGCCATCGCCTGCAAACAGCCAGAGGACGGGAAGTTACAGCCAGAGGACGAGAAGTTACAGCCAGAGGACGAGAGGACGGGAAGTTACAGCCAGAGGACGGAAAGTTACAGCCAGAGGACGGAAAGTTACAGCCAGAGGACGGAAAGTTACAGCTGACACGAGACGCAGCTGGACCATCAGTGTCCGGTCTAACAGGATCCCCCCGAGGTGCCCGGCCGTGCTGATGCCAGCTCACATTAAAGTTACTTTATTAGTATTTTATTACATGATCACATGTGGCCGTCTGCTGCAGCGTGTGCATCATGGGAAATGTAGTCTCCAGTGTTTGTACAACAGGAAGTAGCTTTTTTTTAGTTAGAGGCGTCATTTTTTTTTTTAGTTAGAGGCTTCATTTTTTTTTTTTTAGTTAAATCAAATCAAATCAAATCAATTTTATTTGTATAGCCCAAAGT
>NW_020855872.1:152457-155938 GCF_000972845.2 Larimichthys crocea
GTTCGGGCCCACGGTCAGACAGTTCCCCATGTCGGTAAGAAAACGGTTCACGGAGCTGCGGAGAGTAACGAAATAATCCACCGGACGGAAAGAGGCTTCACGTCCCGCAACGACAACAGCAACAAACCCGCAGCCCCCGCCCCGCCCCGCCTAACGACACTGTGACGTAACGTTTGTCAACACGGCGGATTGACGGAGGGACACACACACACACACCGGTTACACCGGCTACACCGGCTACATTCCGGTATCCGAGCTCTCGGTGTTAACGGTACTCACGCTGTGAGAAGATGACACGCGCTAACGGAGAGGCTGAAACTGACCTACATTCACGACTTTTATTTTGAAATTCTACACCGATTTATTACATGCAGTTACTCACTGCGGCCACCAGAGGGCGCCAAAGCCCGCCATCACCAGCACACTGCAGCGTAAATGAATCCAAGCTGAGGCAAACAGACACGAGCTAAAATAAATTTAATGTTTAAATTCAAATTAAATTAAATTAAATTAAATTAAATTATAGTATTATATGTATGGACAGATTGGTGTTGCAATTTCTTGTACTGTACTTGTACTGTTACAATGACAAATAAAGCCTTTATCTAATCCAATAAAAAACAAACGATAAGTACATCTAATAATATAAGACAAAAATTAAAGAATTAAGATAAAATAAATCAACACTTTCAAATCTTATTTTGAAATTTTAATAAATAGATAACTATGTATCTGCAGTTTTTGCATTGTTTTGTATTGGACTGTTCCATGGTTATAAACTGTACATTACTTATTTCATGAATATATCTTTACTTTGGATATCAGGCACTCTTTGTTAACGAGCAGAGCTTTATGTTGAAGACGTTCTTCTCTCTGAGGACAGAACTTTGAAGTCCACACATGACAGTGAAGAATAGGTCTTACATCAGGTTCACAGCTGAGACTGAATGAGTCGTTTCTCTGCTGCAGGTCTGAAGACTCTTTTTATTTCACCGAGTTTGGTGAGGAACAGGAAGGAACCCAAACAACACCCGCACAGAACCAGAATAAGACAGACGAGACAGTACATAAATCTGAAACCAATGAGATCAGACCTGAAGACTGATTACCTCAAATATTACACGTCATCTGTTTAATCAAACACGGTGACAAGCCTCCAAAATAAAAGCTTTCCTTTGAGAAGATCGTGCATGCTTTTATTTTTTAAAGCAATTGAAATGAAGGAAATAAAAATGAATCCTCTAAAACTGAAACTACAAACTAACAATCAGTTCATAATAAAGCGTTTAATCATCTCTTTAATTATTTCAGAATTTCTTGATCATCTCATATTGGAGAGTCACAACAGTCCCATAAACGTGGACTCAGAAGGACGAGTACATTCCCAGCCTCCGGGCGGCCTCTGAGATCCGTGGGGCCTTCCTGTTGGGGAACGGGTGGTAGTTCTGGTTCTGGTGGACCCCCAGTGAAGAGCCCACCCCTCCCAAGGTCAGCTGCCTGGTGAACCTGAGGGCCGGGGACGAGAACTTCCTGGAGCCCCTCCACACCAAGGTGCTGCTGTCCTGCAGGACAGCATAACTGGTTTTTCTACCTGCAGACTGGTTTTCCTTCAGGTCCACATGTAGACTGGTGATGGAGCTGCTGGGCGAGCAGGTGACGGAGGCGACAGGGGTGGAGCTTTCATCAGAGCTGGCGCCTGTACACTCCTGAGAATCAGTGAAGGAGCCGTCAGGATGATCCTCTTGGGATCCATCGCTGGGGGTTTGCTCTGTAGGGTGGAGTGGACCACAGACAGGAACCTGGACTGGACCCACCTCCTCCAAGGATCCAGTATCTGGGTCTTCTCTGGACCTGTCAGTGTTGGAGTGGTCTGTGGGGCAGTTGAAGGAGCTGCCGGGTGAATCAAATGTTGAGTCGTCAGCCTCAGAGGAGGTCGAAGAACGTCTGGAAGACAGAGACAACATAGAGGACACAGTCAGCCAACATGCAGGAGTGAATCCACAAAGAGCTGAGGGACACCAGGACCTGACTGGACCCATGAAGACCTCTGAGGTTACTGTTGGTGTCAGACTTTGATTTGAGTGTGTGCTTAGATCAGAATAGAAGATGTCGTCAGTAGATATAAAGATCTCATGATGATGATGATGATGGGATGGATCGACCACAGCGACTGACCGGGAGGAACCGTTGGTGTTTGTTGTTTCCGGGGACGAAGCTGTGAGCTGCGCGGTAACACCAAGACAACAGCGCCGGTGGAGGCCCAGGTGGATGTGCCAGGGGTCATAGGTCATCGGGTCGGAGTCAAAGCTTATAGCTGGTGGCGTGCTGCCACTTGGTTCCCATGGCGACGTCAAACCCTGAGTGACGGGGATGATGCTGACGGCCTCCGACAGTTCCTCCGAGACTGGAGGGTTCAAAACAACAGACGGTGTTAAAGTAACTTCACTCACTTCATGTTCCTAACCAACGCTCACAGAACGCTCACGGAACGCTCACGGAACACTCACGGAACACTCACGGAACGCTCAGAGAACGCTCACGGAACGTCAGTTTCAGGCCCAGCAGTCAGCAGCCTGTGCTGACGTGGAGACTAAAAGTACTCACAGTATCTTCAGTTTGTGCAGAGTAAATGTACTCAGTTACTTTCCCCCACTGGGTTTAAAGCAAACACGTCATCAGTGGAAAACATGAACAAACAGAACAGAGAACTTTTACATAACTGCCAACACGCCAGCCAGGAAGTGATATTTGACCTTCAACATAAAAGCACACCATTCAATCTAATTGTACAGTTCTTAAATAGTTACGGTCCACGAGTACTTTTACTGCATGACGTGAGTATACTCGAGTACTTTTACTGCATGACGTGAGTATACTCGAGTACTTTTACTGCATGACGTGAGAATACTCGAGTACTTTTACTGTATGACGTGAGAATACTCGAGTACTTTTACTGCATGAAGCTGAGAATACTTGAGTACTTTTACTGCATGAAGCTGAGAATACTTGAGTACTTTTACTGCATAACATGAGAGTACTTGTGTATCTGGTGACAAAGCTGTCTGTCTGTCTATGCTTTTATGTTGAAATCTCAGACAGGAAGTGTTATCCTTGTTTCCGGTATCTTACACGTAAACTCTGAGTTTTGACGGTAAACGAACAAAGTAACACACACACACACACACACACACACACACACACACACACACGTTGTTTGCTATCAAACTGTATGAGCGGCACGTGCAGCAGGTAAACAAAGTGCTTCAGGTTCCGTTTCCGCTCACCTGTCCTGAACAGAAGCACCTGAGTGTGTCTCTTCTGTCGGTCTCTGGTGCACCTGTACTGTTCTCTGAGCAGAGAGATGTCCATGTTCCTCCTGCTGTCCTCCGCCTGTCCTCCCGCTTCCTCCTCCTGCTCCTCCTCCTCCTCCTCCTGCTCCTCCTCCTCCTCCTCCTGCTCCTCCTCCTCCTCCTCCTCCTCC
>NW_020855872.1:159138-165793 GCF_000972845.2 Larimichthys crocea
AAATTAACAGAGAACATGAGAACATAGAACGGAACGAAAAAATGAGAACAGAGAACCATTAGAACAGAAGAACATTGAGAAACAGGAGAACATTAGAACAGAAGAACATTACCGAACATTAGAACAGCAAGAACATTAGAACAGAAGAAAATTAGAACAGGAAGACACATCTAGAACAGACGAACATTTTGTAGCACCAGAAGAACATTAGACAGAAAGAACCATCGCGAAACAGAAGAACATTAGAACCAGAAGAACCTATAGAAACAGAAGAACATTAGAACAGCAGAACATTCGAACATTTAGAACAGAAAGAAATCGAACAGACAGAAACATTAGAACAGAAGAAACATTCGCACATGGAACAGGAAGAACATTCGAACAGAGAAGCAACATTAGACCAGCAGACTACATTTAGAACAGCAGAAAATCATGAGAACATAGAAACACAGAAGAAAAGAACCTTAGAAAAGCCGGAGAACATTTCGAATCAAAGAACATTATAAACCGACAGGAACATGAGAACCTACGCACATTAGAAAAGAAGACATTAGCACCGGAGCACATTTAGCACCGGAGAACAGAAGAACATTAGAACAGGAGAACATTAGAACAGGAGAACATTAGAACATGAGAACAGAAGAACATTAGAACAGAAGAACATTAGAACAGGAGAACATTAGAACAGGAGAACAGAAGAACATTAGAACAGGAGAACATTAGAACAGAAGAACATTAGAACATTAGAACAGAAGAACATTAGAACAGAAGAACATTAGAACAGAAGAACATTCGAAACAGACGAAATTAGACAGGCGAACATTTAGAACAGGAGAACATTAGAACAGGAGAACATTAGAACATGAGAACAGAAGAACATTAGAACAGAAGAACATTAGAACAGGAGAACATTAGAACAGAAGAACATTAGAACATTAGAACAGAAGAACACTAGAACAGAAGAACATTAGAACAGAAGAACATTAGAACAGGAGAACATGTGGACTGATCAGGCTGCTTCTCTTCTCTGCTGCCATGTTCACAACATTATAATGTAAACTATACGATCATAATCATTCCCGGTCTGTCCTCCATGTCTCCTCATGTCATCTGTCCTCGATGTCTCCTCATGTCGTCTGTCCTCCATGTCTCCTCATGTCGTCTGTCCTTCATGTCTTCTCATGTCGTCTGTCCTCCATGTCTCCTCATGTCGTGTGTCCTCCATATCTCCTCATGCTCGTCTGTCCTCCATGTCTCCTCATGCTTGTCTGTCCTCCATGTCCCCTCATGTCGTCTGTCCTCCATGTCTCCTCATGTCGTGTGTCCTCCATGTCTCCTCATGTCGTCTGTCCTCCATGTCTCCTCATGCTTGTCTGTCCTCCATGTCTCCTCATGTCGTGTGTCCTCCATGTCTCCTCATGCTCGTCTGTCCTCCATGTCTTCTCATGCTCGTCTGTCCTCCATGTCTCCTCATGCTTGTCTGTCCTCCATGTCTCCTCATGTCGTGTGTCCTCCATGTCCCCTCATGTCATCTGTCCTCCATGTCTCCTGATGTCGTCTGTCCTCCATGTCTCCTGATGTCGTGTGTCCTCCATGTCTCCTCATGTCGTGTGTCCTCCATGTCTCTGAAGCTGAAGGTGGTGGCCATAGATGGAGAGCTGAACGTGCTTCACCAGAACAATGTGCAGTTTGACTCCGAGCTACCTGAGTTCAGGTAACACACTTCACTTCCTGCCTCTGTGTTCAAACAGCTGTGTTTAATTAATGACACATTTCACCTTCACCTGACTTATCTCTGAACGCCGCTGTTCATGAGTCTGTGTGTGTGTGTGTGTGTGTGTGTGTGTGTGTGTGTGTGTGCGTGCAGGACTCAGGGAGGAGTTCATATCCATGCTGACAGACTGACAGTCACCTCTCCTGTACTGATGTGGGTGAAGGTACGACACACACACACACACACAGTCATGATGATGAACTTTCTCTCTCTTCAGTTAAAGTATGAACCTCATCAGCTGACCTGTGAGCTGCACTGTGATTGGCTGCTGTGTCTTTGTGTCCACCCTCAGGCTCTGGATCTGCTATTGGACAAGATGAAGGGGGCGGGGTTTGAATTCTCCCGTGTCAGAGCGTTGTCAGGCAGCGGCCAGGTGAGACCAGAAAAGTCCCACAGGTGATCAGGTCTGCTCCTGGACCCACTGTCATGCCACTGTGACTGCTCTGCTACATGTGCTGACTGACTCTCACGCATTCTTTCTTTCATTCATTCATTCATTCTTTCTTTCTTTCTTTCTTTCTTTCTTTCATTTATTCCTTCATTTACTCATTCTCATATTTGCATAAAACATTTTTATTTCTAGTCACTTTCTATTTTTTAGTTTTTGTATAGACGTTTAGCACAGGTTAACTGAGCACAGTTATATACACGCACACACACCAGGCTATGCACACACACACACACACACACACACACACACACACACACACACACACACACACACACCACTGTATAAAGAGATCAGTCAAAGGTGAAAGCAAAGTGTTATTTGTTTGTTTGTTTTTGTTTTGTTTGTTTTGTTGTTTTGTTTGTCTGTCTGTCTGTCTGTCTGTCTGTCTGTCTGTCTGTCTGTCCATCCCTGGCTCCAGTGTACCTGTGGACAGGACGCTGCCCGTTCACCCTGGCTCCAGTGTACCTGTGGACAGGACGCTGCCCGTTCAGACAGTGCTGCTTCAGCTCATGCACTGTCTGTCTCAGCTCGGACCTCATGACAAAGAGAGCATGCATCGTTCAGCATGAGTCTGTTTCCAGAGGGTCTCGTGGTCCAGCACATATTTAATATCTAAGACAGACATGTACATTTGAAAGCACCGAAGCTGCTCAAAGAGTTTTATTTCTTTATATTAACACTTCTCAGATGTATTAGGTTGCATGAAGGGTAAGTCATAAGGTCAAACCACGTTTCTCCCTCAGCAACACGGCAGTGTGTTCTGGAGGAGAGGAGCCTCTGACACCCTGAAACAGCTCGACCCGGACCAGAACCTGAACCAGCTGCTGCAGGTCAGTGTGTCCACACTGATGTCACTGTGTGGTTACAGGTGATCTGCACCTGCTGACGTGTGTGTGTGTGTGTGTGTGTGTGTGTGTGTGTGTGTGTGTGTGTGTGTGTGTGTGTGTGTGTGTGTGTGTGTGTGTGTGTGTGTGTGTGTGTCAGGACTCCTTCTCAGTGTCAGACTGTCCCGTGTGGATGGACTCCAGCAGCAGTCAGCAGTGTCAGGACCTGCAGGCAGCAGCAGGAGGAGCCCTGAGACTGGCAGAGATCACCGGATCCAGAGCCTATGAGGTCACACTGTCCACCTGTCTGTCTGTCTGTGCACCTGTCTGTCTGTCTGTCTGTCCACCTGTCTGTCTGTCGGTCAGCTGACTCAGTTGAATCGGTTGAATCGGTCATTCTGCGTCTCCACTGACCGATCGATGAATTCTCATGAGGCTCATTAAAGCTGACGTCTTCAGTGACACGTTCTGTCATCACCACACCGTCTGAGAGACCCGTGTGTGTGTTTTCTGCAGCGTTTCACAGGAAACCAGATCGCCAAAGTGCGGCAGACCCGAGCAGAGGACTACCAGAACACTGAGGTCAGCCTCGTCTACACACACAGCCTGATTCTAATCAGTGTGTCATCACCTTCATGAGCTGGTGTGTGTGTGTTTTCAGAGGATCTCATTGGTCAGCAGCTTTGCAGCCTCCCTGTTCCTCGGTGATTACGCCGCCATCGACTACAGCGACGGTTTGTTTCTGATTTATTCATTCACGTGTTTCTGGATCTGTCTCCTTCAGTGATACGTACGCTGAGAGTGTTTGAGTAATGAAGGCTGGAGGATGGTTTCTAAAGCTGGGGCTCCGGGCCCTTCAAAGAGCCCTTCTGGAGCTTTCGTTAAGCCCGTCTTCCTGTCTTTTGTTTCCTGTCTGAATCTTTTATAAAATACTGATTAGCGTGTAGAGTTTAGCAGCATCTGTTGGTATAGTTGCAGACTGCAACCCCTCGCCTCACCCCTCTCTGGAGCCAGTGTTTAGTTTGACACGCTGGACCTTTAAAGGAAGAAGTAGACTCCTCGTGAAGTGACGCGCTCATAGAAAACCTGCAGACTGACGGACTGAAAGATTGATTCACTGACTTCAGGTTCGGGAATGAATCTTCTGGACATCAGGACCAGAAACTGGTCTGAGGTCTGCCTGGAAGCCACGGCTCCTCATCTGGACCGAGTGCTGGGAGCTCCACTACCGTCCACATCTGTGCTGGTAAGACGGGTCACACTGGTCTGTTTTTGAGTCGGCGAGACAAAGAGGAAGAAGTTGAGTGCTCCTCTCTGTCGCTGTAGGGTCCGATCTCCTCTTACTTTGTGCAGCGATGGGGTTTCTCCGAGAGCTGCAGAGTGGTGGCCTTCACTGGAGACAACCCAGGTAAAATATCCGAACACGTGAGTCTGCTTCAGCTTTTCAGTCCTGACCGGTTCATCCATTATGAATCTGAATATGTCGCTCACCACCTCGACTGTTTCAGACTCCTTTAAACACAGCGATGGTGTCGTACGCAGGAAAAGGATTGAAGGTCATGATTCGTTTATCTTCATGTAAACTCTGAGACTCCGTGTTGTCTTCACCACGCCGTTATTATTCAGAACAAAAGTGTAAAGAACACACGTTTATATTAAGTCCATCTTTAGTTTCATGCAGATCTGCTGTCTGAACAGCAGGTGGTGCTGTGGTGTGTGTGTGTGTGTGTGTGTGTGTGTGTGTGTGTGTGTGTGTGTCAAGGCTCTTTCATTGGTCAGTCAGACTAAATTTAAATGTATATACTATGAAAATGGATGTGATTGAAACAGCTTCTCTCCTCAGCGTCTCTGGCAGGAATGAGGCTGCAGCAGGGAGACGTGGCGGTAAGTTCACCTGAGGCCACGGTCCTGAACGTTCTGTGTATTATATATTATATTGTTATATCTGTATATGTAAAGTGTCACTGTGACGGTTGTGAAAAGTACCCAGAAGCCCACAGTGACACCGCCACAATGTGTCCTCTGTGTCCAGGTGAGCCTGGGTACCAGTGATACCGTGTTTCTGTGGATCCAGCAGCCTCGCCCGGCGCTGGAGGGTCACATCTTCTGTAACCCCGTGGACTGGCAGGCGTACATGGCTCTGCTGTGGTACTGACACACACACACACACACACACACACACACCTGTCCCCTAGAGGGCAGCACCCTCACGCTGCGTTCAAACTTCACAGCTTCAAGAACGGATCTCTGACCAGGGAACGTGTCCGGGACGAGTGTGCCGGAGGATCATGGGAACGTTTCTCCGCCGCCTTGAGAGACACGCCACTCGGAAACCATGGAAACATAGGTGGAGCTTCCTTCCTTTGTGCCTCACTTCCTTTCCTCTGTCCTCCGTCCTCCTTCCTCCGTCCTCTGTCCTCTGTCCTACGTCCTCCGTCCTCTGTCCTCCGTCCTCCGTCCTCTGTCCTCCCTCCTCCCTCCTCTGTCCTCTGTCCTCTGTCCTCTGTCCTCCATCCTCCCTCCTCTGTCCTCCCTCCTCCGTCCTCTGTCCTCCGTCCTCTGTCCTCCGTCCTCTGTCCTCTGTCCTACGTCCTCCCTCCTCTGTCCTCCGTCCTCCGTCCTCTGTCCTCCGTCCTCTGTCCTCCCTCCTCCGTCCTCTGTCCTGCGTCCTCCCTCCTTCATCGTCCGTCCTCCCTCCTCCGTCCTCTGTCCTCCCTCCTCTGTCCTCCGTCCTCTGTCCTACGTCCTCCCTCCCTCCTCCGTCCTCTGTCCTCCGTCCTCCGTCCTCCCTCCTCCGTCCTCTGTCCTCCCTCCTCTGTCCTCCGTCCTCTGTCCTACGTCCTCCCTCCTCTGTCCTCCGTCCTCCGTCCTCTGTCCTCCGTCCTCTGTCCTCCGTCCTCCCTCCTCCGTCCTCTGTCCTACGTCCTCTGTCCTCTGTCCTACGTCCTCCCTCCTCTGTCCTCCCTCCTCCGTCCTCCGTCCTCTGTCCGCTGTCCTCCGTCCTCCCTCCTCCGTCCTCCCTCCTCCCTCCTACGTCCTCTGTCCTCCCTCCTCCGTCCTCTGTCCTCCGTCCTCTGTCCTCCGTCCTCCCTCCTCCATCCTCTGTCCTCCGTCCTCCGTCCTCTGTCCTCCCTCTCATTGGTTGTTTGGTGTGTCCAGGCTTTTATTTTGACATCATGGAGATCACACCTCCTGCAGTAGGAGTTCACCGCTTTGACCCGCACGACAACAAGGTTGGTGTCAGCTTCCTCTTCCTCTTCCTCTTCCTCTTCCTCTTCCTCTTCCTCTCTGTCTCATGTTCTGCCTGCACCACATGTCCCTGTCCTGCAGGTGTCCTCACTGAGTCCTCAGGTGGAGGTCCGGGCACTGGTGGAGGGCCAGTTTCTGTCCAGGAGACTCCACGCTGAGAGGCTGGGATACTCCATAAGTAAGACCTCCTCCTCTCCTCTCCTCCTCTCCTCTCCTCTCTTCTCCTCTCCTCTCCTCTCCTCTCCTCTCCTCTCCTTGAGAGGCTGGGATACTCCATAAGTAAGACCTCCTCCTCTCCTCTCCTCCTCTCCTCTCCTCTCTTCTCCTCTCCCCTCCTCTCCTCTCCTCTCCTCTCCT
>NW_020855872.1:167853-168578 GCF_000972845.2 Larimichthys crocea
CTCTCCTTCTTTCCTCCGTCACTCTCCTCCGTCACTCTCCTCCGTCACTCTCCTCCATCACTCTCCTTCTTTCCTCCATCACTTTCCTCCATCACTCTCCTCCGTCACTCTCCTCCGTCACTCTCCTTCTTTCCTCCGTCACTCTCCTCCGTCACTCTCCTCCATCACTCTCCTTCTTTCCTCCGTCACTCTCCTCCATCACTCTCCTTCTTTCCTCCGTCACTCTCCTCCATCACTCTCCTCCATCACTCTCCTTCTTTCCTCCGTCACTCTCCTCCGTCACTCTCCTCCGTCACTCTCCTTCTTTCCTCCATCACTCTCCTCCATCACTCTCCTCCGTCACTCTCCTCCTTCACTCTCCTCCGTCACTCTCCTCCTTTCCTCCGTCACTCTCCTCCGTCACTCTCCTCCTTTCCTCCGTCACTCTCCTCCGTCACTCTCCTCCTTTCCTCCGTCACTCTCCTCCTTTCCTCCGTCCTCTTCTGTGTGCTCTCCGTACAGATATGAAGTGGTATCATGGACTCTGGATCGGACCAGAACCTGGCTCTGCCTCCAGGTCTCCAGAGCTGACAGCAGCAGCTCTGTGACGTGTGTGTGTGTGTGTGTGTGTGTGTGTGTGTGTGTGTGTGTGTGTGTGTCCTTCAGGTTCTGTCTGATGTCTTTAACGCTCCGGTTTACACCATCGACCTGTCCAACTCCGCCTGTCTGGGATCAGCCTACAGAGC
>NW_020855872.1:168708-176014 GCF_000972845.2 Larimichthys crocea
CACACACACACACACACACACACACACACTCACTTTTGTTTAATTAAAGTTTAATAGAAGTAAAATGAGGCAGAGTAATGTCGGGTAAAAGAATCATTGATGTAAGGAAACGAGGAAGGAAAGAAGGGACTGAGGAAATGAGATACTTCAGGAGCACAGGGAGGTGCAGGAGCTCCACCAACCACTAAAAGTCAGTCCCACATTTACTCTTGTCCGGCGGCTTCTTGCTCGCTCACTCTCTCCTTTTCTCTTCTTAGCTTCCTCCGTCAGCGTCCTCTTCACTCTCTGCTCCTCTGCCATCATAGAGGCTGCTGATCCTTCTCTACACTGTTTTATATATTTAATCCTGCAGATTTTCAGCTGATTGTTGCTCAGTGAGTTTTTAAATCCGTCACATGTTTGAGCTCTAATCACTCCACACAATCAGCCGCTTCGTTTACCTCGTCCTCTGAGGGTGTAGCGTGTCCTCATTAACCAGGTGAAGACGGTGTCCCACCCCCTCGACATGAAAGAGACTGGGCGAGTGGAGACATAACGAACATCTGCCGCCGCCGATGATGATGATGATGATGATGATGATGATGAGGTGGAGAGAGAGACAGCTGTGTTTCAGTATCTCCAGTCAGCTGCGTGGGCTTGCAATGACATAATGCGATGTTAATAACCGGTGCTGATCCATTCAGGGCGGTCGAGCTCGGAGGGTTCTGGGTGAACCGAGCTGCAAGTCCTCCTCATGCTTCATGTTGCATTAGTGCTGCAGTCCTTTGCTCAGTGTCACAGACAGCATGAAGAAAGCTGCTGCTCAGAACCAGTGAACTGAGCTGCTGATTGGCTCATTATCATGTAGTCTAATTATTGACTGATTAGTTAATGAGCCTGTAACGAGCCCACCAGCTGATAGACGTGTGATTGGTCACTGACCTGTGATCAGGTGATCGGTGTCTCTGTCACTCTGAGTTTGGGCTCCGTCACGGCACCGTGAGGTCATAAAGTCATAAAATGAAAAGACTTCAATGACCCAGGAAGCAGCACGGACACCTGTGATTGGTTAACGATGCAGAAAGCTGGTTCTCTGATTGGTTGTCTGACGTGTGTTTTCAGGTGTGGTTGCAGAATCTGGACTTTCCTTCGTTGATGTGGTGAAGACAGCACCAGAACCACGACTGGTGGCTACACCACATGCTACAGCACAGGAGGTACACACACACACACACACACACACACACACACACACACACGCTCACGCTCAGGAAAACATTTATTTTCATATCAGTGTCAGGTCATGACCCGCCCTACGCTGCCTCTGATTGGCTCTGATATTCGTGTGGGCCAATCGTCTTGGATCTTTCCCTTCAGCGCTTGCTTTCCTTCTGGTTCATTCATTAGACGGCAGCTGACTGTTTCTTTCTGCGTGTGTTCCAGGTGTACGACCTCATGCTGCAGCGCTACGCCCGATTGGAGGAGAGAGTCCTGCAGGAGACCCGCCCCTGATCTGCAGCCACCAATCAGCTCTGTGGAAGAAATAATGAACGCCAAGAACGACGACGATAAGAATCCTGAATATGATTGACAGAATAATGAGTTAGAAACAAAAAGCACTTTTACTGAAATGAACTTTATTGACGATCAGCGACAAATTGAAAATGTCAAGACAGATGATCAGGAACATGAAGGACCTTTAATAACATCTCAATCAAAGATATTATATATTAAAACATCATCACCTCTTCATATAAGAACAACACCATGAAAACAACACGAGTGCCAACAGCTGATGTGAAGCTCCGCCCTCGTGAGCTGACGATCAGAGACCTTTAATGTAGAAACAGATGACACAGTCACTCAGACCGGGTCAGACCGGGTCAGACCGGGTCAGACCGGGTCAAACAGTCACGGTCACTCAGACCGGGTCAGACCGGGTCAAACAGTCACGGTTACTCAGACCGGGTCAGACCGGGTCAGACCGGGTCAAACAGTCACGGTCACTCAGACCGGGTCAAACTGTCACGGACACTCAGACCGGGTCAAACAGTCACGGTCACTCAGACCGGGTCAAACAGTCACGGACACTCAGACCGGGTCAGACCGGGTCAAACAGTCACGGACACTCAGACCGGGTCAGACCGGGTCAAACAGTCACGGACACTCAGACCGGGTCAAACAGTCACGGTCACTCAGACCGGGTCAAACAGTCACGGTCACTCAGACCGGGTCAAACAGTCACGGACACTCAGACCGGGTCAAACAGTCACGGTCACTCAGACCGGGTCAAACAGTCACGGACACTCAGACCGGGTCAAACAGTCACGGACACTCAGACCGGGTCAAACAGTCACGGTCACTCAGACCGGGTCAAACAGTCACGGACACTCAGACCGGGTCAAACAGTCACGGTCACTCATGGACAGAGACGTCATGTAAACTTTAAAGTGATGAAATGTGTGTGTGTGTGTGTGTGTTCACGTCTCATTGTGAATAAAGCCATGGAGACCACGGTCAGTGTGTGTTTACCTTCTCGCCAGGTGGACGGCGTCAAACAGGAAGTGTGAATGACCTGAAGCTTCATGACGAGCTGCGCTGTGATTGGACAGATGATGATGTCATCGTGCTGAGTTCACGTCAGTGTCAGCTTCTTCTTCAGTGGTTAACATCACTCATACACACTGATGTTATCAATTATAATAGAGTTATAATAGATTATAGAGCAGAGGGTGGTAAAGGTCAGCTGTGTGTGTGTGTGTGTGTGTGTGTGTGTGTGTGTGTGTCATCATTTTCTCCCTGGTGACTAATGCCTCAGCCACGGGAGATTGAGTTCGATTGAGAGGCTTTACACTGTGTGTGTGTGTGTGTGTGTGTGTGTGTGTGTGTGTGTGTGTGTGTGTGTGTGTGAGAAATGCAGCAGAAGAGAACGAGTTCACATGAGGAGATGAACACTGCAAAGACTGAGGTGTGTGTGTGTGTGTGTGTGTGTGTGTGTGTTTCAGTCTATACCATTTATAGTGGTGGGAGGGGCTCTGAGCTGTCCTTAAATGACACACCCAGGAGAGCTACTGTGTGTGTGTGTGTGTGGGGCAAGCTACCAGTTGTCCTCAAATGCCATCCACATCCCCACAAAGTTTTAGGACTGCACCTCTGAGACGTCCCCGCAGACTGTCTAAAACCTGGACGTAGTCTCCGTGACGTCCGCAGACTGTTCTAAAACCTGGACGTAGTCTCTGAGAGATCCCCGCAGACTGTCTAAACCTGGACGTAGTCTCTGAGACGTCCCCGCAGACTGTCTAAAACCCTTGGACGTGTTCCGTGACGTCCCCGCAGACTGTCTAAAACCGGTCTAAAACAGTTTTTTGTTCCAGGCTGTAAACATGTTTATTTCTGGTGTTGGACATTTGGACATGGGGACTTATGGACACTGACTCACTTGTGCAGCCAGCCTCAAGTGGACGTTAGAGGAGCTGCAGGTTTGATCTTCACAGACAGGGAGGACGATGTCTGTAGGTGTAAATGATGAAATCCATTTTTAAAATACAAACATGCCCTTTGACCTCCTCAGACTGTTTCAGGTCCTTTTTATGAATGTAGAGGAAATATATTTACAGCTTTTAAATGTGAGGCTGCTCACACTGACGTAGTTCTATGATTCTCTGACAGAGTTCATGTTGAACACCACATAAAAAGTCTTTGGAAAAACTAACACTGGTCGGTGTTAAAGGCTTCGATTTGAACTTTATAATATGAAATATAAATCATAAGCACTACACAGCCCCTGTTCATACTGTACATGGCTGTATGAACACACACTCCATATATTTCCAAGTTTTAGAATCTACAACTTGCTTTCTGGAATGTCCATTCGGGTAGGGTCGTCACAGACTGTTGGGGGCTTACTTCTATTTCCTTTACTTTGATTGCTCTACTATTCCCACTCACTGACCCACCCAAGCTTAGTTTTGCTCTCCCCCTTTTCCATCCCAACACATTTCCAAGACAGCTCTTTTTGGATGGGCTTCCTTTTTCCCTTATGTCCTTTTAAATTTTAGCCAAGAATTGGCTAGTAGCTGCTTTCTTCTTCCCATGATGGCAATTTTCCCTGCTGCTTTCCTCCGACCTGAGGGAACAACTGGCTGTTTTTTCAATTGCGCCAGACATATTCTTAAGTGCTCGTGACGAATAGATCTAGCTTTGGATAACACGGTTTTTTAGCTGCTGAATCCGTACCCAACAATACCATAGTCTATTCAGATCGTTATTAATCTACGTATAATATATTTTAAGGACTAAAATCAGCTCCCCAACTTAGCCCATCAAACATCTCATATATTTAACGCGTTCCCTTACTTTGTTCTTAACTATTCCCCTCCATGTTCTTCTTTCCATGTTTATCTAGAATCAAAAATCAATCCAATAATCGCATGCTGTTTACTCTGTCTAAATTCTTTTCCATATATTTTTAACTTTTTATTTTTCACGTGATTTTCTTTTTTGAGAAGAACATTACTTCACTTTTTTTCCACCGAGAAGTAAAAACCAAACCCCATTCTGCTCCCATTTTTTTTTTGTCCACTTGATCTATCCGTCCTGTAATTTTCTTAACATTGATCTAGGTTGTGCCATCCCCTCTTCCATAATGCCCCATCATCTGCAAACGAGATTTCCCATTCCTGTAGGTGTATAGTATCAAAAATAATCATTTTATCATTATTGTAAATAGTGTAGGACTTATAACACGCCACTGCGCCATAACCATTCTCGACAATAGAAGCTTTCCTGATATGCTCTGATCCAATGTTAAACCTGAAATGAACTCTTTCCTTTAAAAAAATCCATAACCCAGGGAAATAAGTTTGTCCTCCTCAATTCCCATTTATGCATTTTGAATCATCAAACCTCTCCTTCCAACAAACAATGTCATAGGCTTGTTCTACATCAAAGAACACTGCTAGCCGCGTTTCCTTTCTTTATTTTACCTGTGCTTCCTGAATGTCTCTTCTAAACACAATACTGGATCCATTGGTGCTCCTACCCCTTCTAAATCCACTTTGAGATTTATTCCCCAATCCAACCCTTTTTTTTTTTTTTTCAATATAATACATGAGTCTCTCATGTAAATCATTCTCTCCATTATTTTACCTATATGTGATATAAAAAATGTGTTATTGCCAGGTTTCCTTCCTCTTTCCTAATCCATACGTTCTATTATAATACTCTACGCATCTCAATTCCAATATCAATACCCGGTATGGATTGCCCTCTTTTAAAACAAACGTAATTACATCACCCCCTGCCCCCCCTGTCTTCTCTCCTGTCTCTTCTTCTGATGTGCCCACATATCCTTTAATAATAAATCTAAGTTTGGTTTAACCGGCCGGATTCCTGGATGCACAATATGTCCTGGTTTTTCCTTTCCTGCTGACTATAGATGAAATTGTTTAAACGTCCTGACCATAGCAATTAACTTCTTGCATTCCACTGAGGATTACAATTAATACTATACCCCATACATGATGTTTCTTGACTGGGCCTGAACACTCAACTCATCTCATTAAACCGCTCTTCCCATCTTATTCCCTACCATAGCCAGATGATGTAGGGCTGCTTTGGACTATAATCTGTATCTTTCTGTTTTTGATTTAACATCTGCGGTCCGCATTAATGACTCCTGCTATGAATGTCAACAACCTCTTTTCTTTCTCCTCCAACATTTCGTTTCAACTTCTTGTACATACTTTCCCACTTAACCTCACTTGGTTTGCTTTATGCTGTTGCTTGCCACTGAATTTACCTTCCCCTGTCCGATCTCTTGGCGCATTCAGCAATAGGATACTTTTCATTATCTTTTATCTGTTGCATGGCACATTATTTCTCTCTTCATAGCTTCACGGCCCAGTATGCTACAAATATGGTTCTCCTCCAAATACAGCATTTTGGTCCTCACACCCGGCCCACATTTTCCCATATTCATGGTCCCCTCCACACCTGGCACACCTTCTTTTTCCCTTTGCATGGATTAGGCAAGAGGTCCATACTCCTGACATTTGAAGCACCGCCTCGTGGTTTTGGCACAAATTCATCCCACAGTATATGTTCAAATCCAAATAAAAGTTTCTCTGGGATATCTCGTGCATCAAACCTCTACCACTACTGTTTTCAAGATTTTTCGTCTCAGGGTCCTCTTGTACCAGTCTTTTAGCATCTTTAACTGCTGTATTTTCTCATGCTTAGAGTTTTCCCACTAGATCTTTTACACTGATAACCCAGGGGAACCCCTGTTATCACGCCCTGTACAGCCCCATTTTCTCTTCTCGTCCCTCTCCCAACTTTTCACTGTTTTTGTAACCTTCTTTTTCCCACATCACCATGTTCCTGACTTTTTTTCAACTTGTTTTCTGTGTTACACCCATTAGCAAGTTCCCATCACCAACACTTGAGCATACTTTAATTCTCCTCTTGTGCTCGGATTATTGTTTGTGATTTTTAGTGGATCCCATTTTCTTTACTCCCCCTTCCTTCCTCCCTCAAAATCTTCACCACTACATGAAGTGAACTCTTCTTACCCACTTCGTTAGCCCCTCGGGGAGGAGAAAGAAAGCCTCAGCTCCCTGCCCATCACATCTCTGTGCCGTCCACACTATCTTATCTTCCTTCTTTCTCTTCCTCTTTCTCTCCCACTGGCCCTTCTACTCCTTTCCCCTCTCCCCACTTGCTTCCCGATTCACTATCCCCCCTTTATCAACCTCATAGTCATTTCAACTCATCTCCATACTGTTGTAAAGCTGGTCACCGTCTAACTCCTCCTTTCCCTTCCATCCATTTTTTACACCCCTTACAGAAAGCAGCGTTAGGGTACCCTACCGGACCTATACAGGGCCGTCGGCCGATGACCCACACAATCACTCTCGTAAGTTACCTACCTACTTTCTACACTCTAAATGACAGTCCGAAATACACTGATCAAATCAACTTTTTAAACTCTCCGCTTTTCCGACGTCTGCTCCGCCCGAGTCCCGCGACACAACACTCTCCACTTCCGGCTTCCCACCTGACCTACCCCGTTCCCACGCGCCGCGTCTTCGGTATATTTGGCGGCGCCACGAATATCGAAAACAATGAACTGAATATAAGTTCCCGGTTTTCTACTTTACAGGAAACCACATACACAACGACATGGAGTTATGTAGATTAACAGGTCCACAGTGTAGAAATAATCATATGAATATGTTCTGAGTACAAATGTGGGACAGAGGTGACCCAGAAATAGACTAACTGATAAACCAGCTTGGCAGCAGGTACAACGTGGTAATTACAGCTT
>NW_020855873.1:0-5507 GCF_000972845.2 Larimichthys crocea
TTGGCTTAAAGGATGACACACAAGCAAGACAGGACACAGACCGGTCTAAATAAGGTGAGCAGAAGCCTGTTTAACTCGAATTCTGCATGTTGAAAATACTAAATTAAGTGTCCTGGATCTGTGAGTGTGAAGTCTCTAAATTTAAAGCGTGTGATCGTTGCAAAGTTGGTAAACGGCCAGAAATAATGAAGTTTTGAGTAAAAGAAGTGTGAAATACCTCAACTGGCAAAAAGATAAATAACAGACTGCCTTGGTCATGGCAGGACAAAGCCGTTCGTGGACGCGGGGACGGTGCCCTGAGTGGGCGGCTGGGTTAGAGTCCCGGGGAGTTCAAGGCCCCCGAAATTCAACTAGGTTTGAAGCCATCGGAGTGCAATATCTCCGTAAACTTTAGTGGGGAATTGAGGCGCTCGGAGTGCAATACATCCGGAAATTCTAGTGGGTTAGAGTCCCTCGAACCTAGAACTTCGTAAATTCCATGGGTTTCAAACCATCGGAGTGCAAATCTCCGTAAATGTTCGTGGGGATGGAGGCCCTCGGAGTGCAATACCTCCGGAAATTCTAGTGGAAAGTCTGTTGGGTTAGAGTCCCTTGGGTTAGAGTCCCATAAAGATCGCCACAAAGGCTGGGTTAGAGTCCCGTGAGGTATAATTAAATTGTAAATGTATTTTAAATGCTCTGCTGAAAATTATGTGTTGAAGTATTGTGTTAAATTGCAAATGCTGCTGTATGCTTGATGTTTAACTGTCTGTTTGTTTTTTGTGAGGGAAATTAAGTGTGTAAAACCTATAACTTTGAAGTGTCTTCAGTAAGAGTCATATAGAGCAGTGTCTTGACAAAAAAAACAGACAGAGGAAACCTTTGCGGTGTGAACGTAATCTGTCTGGGCCACGGAAACCTTTGCGGTGTGAACAGAAGTAATCATTTTTGTCACAAAGGTCAGTTGCTCTGGTTTATGCCATATAAACTGACTGGCTGCTCTGACTCTACCACTGAATAGGACTGGTTGTTTGGGGCTATTCCATACAAACCAGTTGGCTTCAAAGTTTAGCTAGGACTAGTAGGATAGTCTAGAATGAAAGGTGAATTTGATAGAAAAATAGATGACGGCGGATGGGACCCGTGGGGACCTGGAAGCCATTTGAAAAACAAGTTATATAATTATTATTATATAATGATGGCTACGGCCAGAGATATAGAGAGAAAAGATAAGGAGGCTAGGCTAAGGAGTGTGAAGGAACAGCTAGAACAGCTAGTCAAATATAAGGGAAAGATCTAGATCAAGATCGACGGGGATGGTCTGAGCTGGCAGTCTGGTGGCAGAGCGTTAAACATTTGAATAAGGACGAAGGGAAGCCATCATGCCAAAATAAGGTAAGACCAGACTCGCAACCTGCATCTCCACCTCCATATGCCCCTCCTAGTGCACCACTCACGGTGGGTTTATCCCACCATACAGCTTACAGAGGGTAAGCTACACGTTGACGATGACCCAGACTCAGACTGGACTGGATCTCAACAAGGAAGTGACGCTGACAACACGTCAACCAAAAATAGACCTATAGAATGTACACCTCGGATGCCAGAAGAGCCTGAGACTGACAAAGACGATCCCTTTGCACAACGCAGACGTACACGAGATTGAACAACAGGCCCAAATCCAACTAACAGACAGTTAGAGATGTATAGTAACGAAGTGGAACTACTTAAGTACTGTACTTAAGTACTAAAATGCAGTATCTGTACTTTTTTTTACTCGTTCCAAAAAACCAACATAACAGTCCCGGTGTCACACATCAACCTCGCTCGTGCGCCGTACTTCATACACCTGACTCACCCAGGCACGCTCTCGCACCTGCTCCCCCGCCCCCTCGCTCTCGCATTCATTCAGACGCATTCACAGACCATGGGAAATCATAGAACTCTATCATGAACATTGTAACACTGTAACATTAGAAGTTGTGCCTTAATAAATATTTGAAATAATATAAAAACAGTACTTGTACTTTTACTTGTACTTTTACTTTCAGTACTTGAGTAGCATTTTTTTACATACTTCTACTTGCAATACTTAAGTACAACACATTTTGAATGCTTTAGTACTTTTACTTAAGTATGGTGTTTAACGAACACTTTAGCTTCTACTTAAGTCAGTTTTTTTTTTGATATAGCACTTCTACTCCATTCCTTTACTCCAGTACTTTATACATCTCTGCTAACAGACGATAGCATGCCGTTCACACGGGTTAGCACATGAGTAGGGAGAGAGATGAGAGAGAAGTACCCCCTCCCTAATGCAGCAGTTATGCCCAAGCTAAAATGGGATACACACAGGCTGTCATCCAGGAAAGGCAGGGGCACAGAGAGAGTAGTATAGACAGGCCATTTTAGAGGGTGTTCCAGAGGAAGTGAAAAATGCTATGAAGAGTAATCCGCTAGCATGCTAGGGTGTGAGTCACATGTGTGGGAAAAACATCTTATACACCACCTATCTAGAGTACAAGACACACATGAAGGCGAGCAAGACACCATTAAAGATCTACAGACACAGCTGTTGAGGATGCAGATACTTGAGGCGAAACAAAAAGTAAATGATAAAAAAAAACAAAACAAGACAAATCACACACTAAGGTGATGGTAGCCGCTGAGCCGCTAGGGACTCCTGATCTTTATCCTGTCCCCTTGGGTGCCACAACCATCTCAGCAGTTTGCACGGGGAGGTGGGGCCGGACCAATGAGAGGTAGAGGCATGTGGAGAGGGGGTTGAGGAAGGGGCGGGCCACCAAGGGGAGAGCTGGGAGGAGACCGCTGTTACTACTGTAAGGGGCAGGGACACTGGGCACGTGATTATCCCTACCTGCATTGCAGGGAAGATCCGGGTAATCCAAACCCGGCAGGACGTAAATGGGGACAAGATGGTCTGCCTCTGCCCTGCGGCTCAGACACCTGCCATGAAGACTATCACGGTAATGGGCTTCTCTGGGAAAAAACAGACTCTGCCAATCACAGTGCCACTTCTCACCCAGTTGGGTGGACAGACTATAAAACATCCATATGTGCACTCACTCACAGTGCCGTATCTATTTCGTGTCACCCTGATGGACTAGTGGTAACTCTGCCAGATGGAACTGAGTTTCAGTGTGCCAGTACTAACACAGGGGGGGCAGTATCTCCTCAGACCTGTGGAAGAACAGTATGCTGACATTTATTGAAGAATGTTAACACCTGAAACTCCAGAAAAACGCGGTATCCTCTCTGTTTAACAGGAGTGGAAGCCCTGGATCGCCCAGCTCGAGCCGTATGTCTCTCCTCCTGATCCCCCTCATGTTACCCTCTTTTTTGACAGATTGCAAACAGATTGGTACCAAGACAAATTTCAGGACCAGCTTGAAGGTAAAAGCTGGACAATTGGAATTCGAAATATTTATGTAGCACCCGAAGGAGTAGCTGCAGGGGTAGATCTGAGTCCTGAGCTGTTGCAGTGGTACATGATGTCAGACGAAGCTGCACCACATGTCTCTCTAGCGCTGCATCCACAACACCAAGCTAAAGAATTAGGAGGCGTGGTAAAGAGGGCGTTAGCCCAGACTGATTGGCAGAACACTCACATACCACAGGTACAGTACTCTGCCTTGGCTAAAACGTACAAAATAGTTATAATAGCATCTAATTCTAATGTCATGGAACACGACCACATCACCAGGCACCATGGTAGGGAGAAGGCAGACAACTACCTGACAGCAGAAATGATTGACAAATTACCTGACCATCTGTGGGCACAGGGTCCCACAGATGTAGGGATAACAGATTACGCGCCTATCACATTCTCAGTTAATACTGATACACCACTGTGGGTACGTCAATATCCCCACAAACCACAGGCCGAGACAGGCATCCAGGATACAATAGAAGGACTAATTGAGAAGGGTGTGTTAGAACCCTCTCAGTCAGCCTGGAACACACCTATCCTCCCTGTGGAGAAGAAAGGGACAGGTAAATACCGCATGGCACATGACCTTAGGGCAATTAATAACATTTTGACCACACCCACTGTACCGGTACCGAACCCATATGTGTCTTTAGCAAACCTGGACCCCTCTCAGAGTTGGTTTACCTGCATAGATTTGGCTAACGCTTTCTTTTGTCTTCCCCTAGCAGAAGAAGGGTTTGCATTTTCTCCTGGTCTATTTAATCAGGTACTCAAAGAAGCACTGAGTGACTGTCCTTTACCCGACGATATAACACTAGTACAATATGTAGATGATCTACTGGTAGCCGTACCTACAGCAGCCTCTTGTATCAACGCGTCATGTTCCGTCCTACAACACTTAGCAAACAAAGGTTTCAAGGTAAGAAAGACCAAACTTCAGGTAGCCAGAAAGCAGGTCTCATTCCTAGGGCGTATGATATCACAAAAAAGAGTCAGCATGTCTCCAGAACAGCGATCAACTATTTTACACCACCCTAAGCCAATTAAGGTAAAAGACATGCTCTCCTTTTTTAGGCCTGACAGGATACAGCCGTAGCTATGTAGCCAACTACACCGGACTGACACAACCACTAAGAGACCTTGTTAGACAATAGGCTATGCGTAACCTGACTGCAAATTTGGAGTGGACTCAGGAGGCTGAAGCAGCGTTTATTTCACTCAAACAATCACTTGTGACGGCTGCTGAGCTAGCTACACCGGACTATCGGTTACCATTCTACCTAGATGTCTCTGGAACAGAAAACTGTGTTAATGGCATTCTGTTCCAGAGAAAAGGGGGAGATAGAGTAATACTGATGTACATAAGTGTCATGCTGGATAACATGGAGGGGCACATGGAGTGGGACATGTGGGAGCAGTCCAAATGATTAGAAACCTTAAAAATTGGTGGCATCCTTTCTTGAAAGATATGGCCCAGTACTTAATCAAAACATGTGAACAATGAACAAAATTCAACGCTAGACCAACTGTCAGACCAGAACCAGGTAGGTACCCCTTAGAGACAAAGCCAGAGAGAGAAATTATTATAGATTACATGGATATGATAGACTCAGTCAGAGGCTACAGGTATGTGTTAATGTGTGTGGATGCGCATACATGATGGCCAGAGGCATGCCCCACCAAGAAGGAAGATGGTAAGTCTGTAATCAAGTTTCTGGTAAATCAGTATATCCCACGGCATGGTTTTCCTGAAAAGATCAGATCAGATAATGGGAAACATTTCAAAAACCAGGACCTCCAGCAGGTAGAGGTAATGTTGGGGTTAAAACACTTTTGGTACCGTCTATCACCCACAGTCACAAGGAAACGTGAAACGAATGAATCAAACGGTAAAAAGCAAACTGGCTAAAATCTGTGCACAGACCAAATTGAATTGGGTTGATGCGTTACCTCTGGTTCTTATATCTATTAGGAGCTCAGTCAATCAGAATACTGGGTTCACCCCACATGAACTCTAGATGGGGAGGGCTTTCCCCGGACCATACTCTAAGTCAGTGTTGGGCAAGCTACTTGTAAA
>NW_020855874.1:0-1187 GCF_000972845.2 Larimichthys crocea
GACCTTGGTAGATAGACCTCTAGATGTAGATGGACTTTGATGAATGGATCTCTAAATATAGATGGACCTTGGTAGATAGACCTCTAGATATAGATGGACCTTGGTGGATATAGACTGACCTTGGTGGATAGATCTCTAGATGTAAATGGACCTTGGTGGATGGATCTCTAGATATAGATGGACCTTGGTAGATAGACCTCTAGATGTGGATGGATCTCTAGATGTAGATAGACCTTGGTGGATGGATCTCTAGATGTAGATGGACCTTGGTGGATAGATCTCTAGATGTAGATGGACCTTGGTGGATGGATCTCTAGATGTAGATGGACCTTGGTGGATAGATCTCTAGATGTAGATGGACCTTGGTGGATGGATCTCTAGATGTAGATGGACCTTGGTGGATAGATCTCTAGATGTAGATGGACCTTGGTGGATGGATCTCTAGATGTAGATGGACCTTGGTGGATAGATCTCTAGATGTAGATGGACCTTGGTGGATGGATCTCTAGATGTAGATGGACCTTGGTGGATAGATCTCTAGATGTAGATGGACCTTGGTGGATGGATCTCTAGATGTAGATGGACCTTGGTGGATAGATCTCTAGATGTAGATGGACCTTGGTGGATGGATCTCTAGATGTAGATGGACCTTGGTAGATAGGCCTCTAGATGTAGATGGACCTTGGTGGATGGATCTCTAGATGTAGATGGACCTTGGTGGATAGATCTCTAGATGTAGATGGACCTTGGTGGATGGATCTCTAGATGTAGATGGACCTTGGTGGATGGATCTCTAGATGTAGATGGACCTTGGTGGATGGATCTCTAGATGTAGATGGACCTTGGTGGATGGATCTCTAGATGTAGATGGACCTTGGTGGATAGATCTCTAGATGTAGATGGACCTTGGTGGATGGATCTCTAGATGTAGATGGACCTTGGTGGATAGATCTCTAGATGTAGATTGACCTTGGTGGATGGATCTCTAGATGTAGATGGACCTTGGTGGATAGATCTCTAGATATAGATGGACCTTGGTGAGTTGAGCTCTAGCTATAGATGGACCTTGATGAATGGATTATTAGATATAGATGGACCTTGGTGAATTGAGCTCTAGATATAGATGTACCTTGGTGGATGGATCTCTAGACATTAATGGACGATGGACGATTTATTTTTCTCCAAAC
>NW_020855875.1:0-582 GCF_000972845.2 Larimichthys crocea
AAGTTCTTGTAAAAGTTACAAAGTAAGCGCGTTTATTTCGATGCCAGCCAGTTAGCTGTTTACATAACCTCTAACTATCAGTTAAGGAGATAAAAACAGGTCAAAAGGTGTAATAAAATACTAAAAAATACAACTTTCTCGCTGACAGTGACAGTAAACTAACTAGGCCGAGCAGAGGCAGAGCAGGTTGTTACGGTAACGCACATAACGTAGTTAGCTAAACATTACATATTCCCGCTTGGCAGACGCGACAAAACACACGTAAAAAAATAAATAAATAAACAATGAATTAGTCATATATTTTTTTAAAACATTTGCCTTGAAACGCTTCCAGCAACGCGTCGGTGTCCATAGCTGTGTCCAGTCACAGGCAGCCAGGAAATAGTCGCTAGTTTAGCCGAGTTAGCAGCGAGCTAACCGAACCAGCAACAAAGCTTTTGCGGCGGACTGCGCATGCGCGGTGGGAAATTACGTAGTTCACATTTACGGAAGATGCGCCCCGGGTTAAAGCACTTGAACGCACCATTTAGCGACGAGAATAAGACAGACTTGAGATATTGTTTGTTTGTAAAGCGCTGATAA
>NW_020855876.1:0-539 GCF_000972845.2 Larimichthys crocea
TACTTTTACCTCAGTGGAATTTAAAATGACTTTTCACAGATGTTCAGTTTGATTAAAACATTGATTGATTTAATTATTTGAATATTTTCATGTAAACGATCTTTAAAGTTTCACTGATGATTCTGATTCATTCTGTGTAACTGTTTTTATCTCCAGCTCTGACATGACGACTGTTATTGTACACACATACACACTTCCTGTGCAGCATAATTAACGCCACACACACACACACACACACACGTCAACAATGCCTACCCACCCCCCCACCACACACTGTCGCACATTAAATCACACGTGTGTTCACGTCTTACCTGCACATGATCTCATGGGTGAGGAGGACGCGACACATCTCAGGGTTCTTGTCCTGACCTTCATACAGAATGGCCTGATGGGAAAAAACAGAAACGCAGGTGAGACACTGGAAAACACGTCAAATACTGAGTTCAAACCAGTTTACTGCACTGGAAAACACGTCAAATACTGAGTTCAAACCAGTTTACTGCAGCTTCAAACTGGTTTAAACCAGTTTACTGCAGCTT
>NW_020855877.1:0-819 GCF_000972845.2 Larimichthys crocea
CACTTACCTCAGTTTAGTTTTTTTTTCCTTTAATGCACTTTATTAGCAAAAATGTGAATATTAATAGAGCTCTGCAGTAACACTTCACACATGAACTTGTAGTGGGAAAATTCTTTGTAACCTTTATTTTACAATTATATTTTTGTGTTTAACTTTGTATGAACTGTGTCCTACTTAGGTGACTGCCTCCTGATGGTTTGATATATGTTTGTGTTCTGACATTTCTCTCTGTCCCGGAGATGTTGGTACCAGCCACGGTGTAGAAGGGGGAGTAAAGTAGATATTTACGAGGGTAACCCCCCGATGCAATCAGGGTCTCTCCTTTTATGACGTCAGAGGAGAGGGAGGGGGAGAAATGTCTACAAAAGGAGCAGTTGAATGTATTATCAGCAGAAAGAATTTTGCGACTCTTGTACTCGTACTGTTGTCTCTCCTTGGCCAAGAATAAAGTTCTCATTTAATACTGATTGTGTTCTCAGTCTTTATCGAATTTCCGCGACAATTCTTTCTATTGGTAATATCTCTCACTCTTTCTCTGTCTCTTTCTCTTGGAAAAGCAAACAAACAAAGGAAACTTCTTAGTGTCACTATTTTGCAGCACAGACTTAGGTCAGACACAGGCATAAAAGCTGGCACATGAAATAAACTGTCTTGCACTCGTGGAGGTTCAGTGTCTTCAGTCTGGCAACCTTAGTGAGTATTTGAGTTTAATTTTGACAGCAAAATTTAAAGGTAATCAGCCCAGTAGTTGTTAAGACCAACTCAAGTAGGACCATTGGCGGAGAAAAATGGATTAAAAGCACAAATGTGTTTTTGAAT
>NW_020855878.1:0-819 GCF_000972845.2 Larimichthys crocea
GGATAGGGAGGAGCTGAGTATAAGAGAGAGAACTACTTAAATTCACGCATGCATCTCCCGTAAAGGCAACTCAATAAAACATGTTACGGTAACGTAAAGTGACATAAAGGCAACTCAATAAAACATGTTACGGTAACGTAAAGTGACACGGACAAGGCAGAAGCGACGCTTCACACACGAAAACTTCGGGGCATGTTCATTTAACGTCCATGTAGGAAGTTACAGTGGAATCTCTGATGATTTCAGTCGAGCTGAATAAATAATAATGTCCATGTAAACTGCAGCTAGTGAGCCGCAGAAGCTAAATTCTTTAAGTTTTCTTGAATTTCTCCGTTAAATTACATCCAGCCTTGACCAAATTATGTTGAACTATCCCCAAAAAGATTGCTTTAAGATTGGATTCATTTAATTCGACCATTCTACATCAGGGGTCTTCAAACCTTTGGACAAGAGACAAGTTCATGCATAATTATTATTGGCTATTAAAGGCCAAGAGCTGTGCATCATCCAATTGGAGTGAAACTATTAAAGGCCAAGAGCTGTGCATCATCCAATTGGAGTGAAAATGTTTTCTCAGTTATCTGCACCGTCACGTTCACCATTATTTTGGTCACTTATTATGACAAAAGTTGGTGAAACCCCTGCAGTACCTCTGTGGAGTCGTGGACCACTGGTTGAAGATCCCTGATCTGCATAATATCAGCCATCGTCTGCATATTTTACACATATACTAGACCTGACCTGTAGAAAACATGTCCCGACATATCTTTTGTTGCACCTGTCGAGTGATTCTTGCCTTAGTTACAGCAGCAGGATAAA
>NW_020855879.1:0-604 GCF_000972845.2 Larimichthys crocea
CACATCAACAAACCAAGCCTTCAGCTTCAGAACTTTCTTCCTGATCTGCTGCTGAATGATCAGATTACGACTTTCCTATAAGGTTAAGTACTGTGCAGCGTAAAACTAAACTCATTGAGCCTGACTGAAAGCTTGTTGGTGGTATGATCCAGATCCATGATGGGCCTCTTCATCGTCAGTAAACTGCTTTTGATAACCTTTGCGCTCCAGTCGACTGAAGAGAGTGAGTTTTGTGGTTAATCTTTTTATTGACCTCGTTACATACACACATACAGACATTTTACTAATACCTGTGCTTCCAGGCCATTTGTATCTTTTATTTATTTATTTATTTATACATCATATGCAATATCTGTAATATTATAGGAGTGATGTGAAATAATCAAGAAAATATTAAAACAGAATCAGTTCACTAAGAACTTTAAATAATTTTATTCATTCCTTATATTTAAATAGAATAAATAATTGAACATTTACTATACAGAAATTCACATGACAGCTCTAGAATTGTTGGGTTCAGAGGTCTGCAACCTCAAAACAGGGTCACCGATTGCAAAACCCGCATCAGTTTAGTAAAGATGTCTTCACTAACAGGTCGGTATAT
>NW_020855880.1:0-1019 GCF_000972845.2 Larimichthys crocea
GTGCAGAGGAATTAAAAATACATCTGTACAAAGCTATAATAAAAAAATAGAAAGTGACTGTAGACATAAAATGCTTTATAAAAATATGAGAGAGAACTACAAATGGCTGCAAACAGATTAGATTATATTAGATTAGATACTTTATTCATCCCACCTTGGGGAAATGTACTTGTTACAGCAGCAGAGGGAAGTGTAGCATACACTACAGAATTAGAAAAAAGTAGAAAAGGCAAAAAAACAGACAGAAATTAAACAGACAGAAATATCTATAACCTACACAATAAACACGAAAAACAATCAACTTTCAAAACTGACAAGTACTGACGATAAAAGTGGCGCGATATATAAAAAGAGTATTGTAATAGAAAGTGGCTGTAGAAATAAAAATATGAGAGAGAACTACAAATGGCTGCAAACAGATAAATGAAAGTCACAGCATGTAGCAGAGGTTATATAAATAAATTACTAAATTAAAATGTCCGCTGTTGCTAATAACCGCATTAAAGACTCGAGAGAAATAATGTGGCTGCACGTCTGTGCGACTCAGTTTAAAATGTATCTTTCATTATGACCTATTTATTCGTTAGGCGTGCAAGAGATCTGGATCACTGTCCTCTTATTGTTGATAGATGTGGCACAGTTCTGGTTCTGGCAACTCTATGGTTGTATCCGCATGATTTAAATGCAGTTATTGAAAGTGGGCTGTGGTTCAGGTTTAGAGCACGTTGTCCACCAGTCAGAAGTTTAGTGGTTGATACGTCCTTTATTAAGATACTGAACCCCAAATTGCTCCTGTGTGTGTGTGTGTGTGTGTGTGTGTGTGTGTGTGTGTGTGAGAAGCGCTTTGAGTTGTTGGAAGATTACAAAGGTGCTATGTAAGTTAGTAACCATAAAAGCATATATATGTTAAAATACTTAGATTTAAACATTCGTGATTGGTAAAGAAAATAAAAGTAAATCACTCCGTTGTTTAGTGTAATGAACAGAACACCCCGGCAATTTAGAGGTACCCTTGAATC
>NW_020855881.1:0-764 GCF_000972845.2 Larimichthys crocea
TAGATGGCATTTCTATAGCACTACATGAGTTTTCTAAAATAACGGTGCATGTTTTTTTCGGCGGATGGATGAGAGGATGAGGATGATGCTTAAATAGAAAAGAAAACACGAAAATAAAAAATACAGGACAGTAATCAAAAGACTCTAATTTAATAAAAATGCATTAGTAAATGGACAAGAATTATGTGAGACGACATTAATGTGGTACGTTTTAATTGTGCGACAGCAATGACGTAATTACCGGCGCCAAGAGAAGTGTCCGAACATTTTTCTGTTGAGCTCACTATATAGTCCACTACATTTATTTCCCTATGTAGGGAGCAGGGAGTAGGGAATGAGTGAGTGATTTCGGACACAGCCATGGTAATTGCTAACATGACGCGCTAGCAATTATCATTAGAATGTTAGCAATTGCCATGTTTTTAATTTTTAGGGGCTTAGTGGCTAATGCTGATTTAGTGGATAATTAGCCACTAAGCCACTAAAAACTAAAGACATGGTAATTGCTCCTGTGTCTAAATAAACATGTTAAAAATGACTATTTGAGGTGTGCTTTTTGACTACAGACCCCCGGCAACAGCCCACTCGTCACTCTCAAAATTACTGCGGGAATTTTCTAGTTAGTGACGAGTGCCGTAGTTCTTCTGCGTGTTTCATGGCATTATTATTCATTTTCCGCCCTTTTTCGAACATTAATGCGGCCCGCAGCGGTGAGAGGACCCCAACAAATTATATATCACAACGTGCGTCTTGATCCCGAATCG
>NW_020855882.1:0-556 GCF_000972845.2 Larimichthys crocea
AGCAGGTGTTACCATACAAACTCTAATTCATTTTATAAAACCATCAGGAACTTTTATTTAATGAACAGATCAAATAAACTCCGTCTGACAGAGGTGACGTCATATAAAACACAAGATATTAAACTCAGTGACGTCGCCGATCTTTCTTTGTCGTTCTTCTGCCTTTCTGTCTGAATGTTTATCCTCTTTCACCTCCAATGACAAACTGTGTTTACCCACTTCAACCTGAAGTCAACAATCATTCATACGGATTCATTAAAACAATTAAAAGTACAAATTTCAAACATGTGATTCAGTTATTAAAAAGAAATGAGAGTGATGTCACCTCCGTCATCGTAGACGTCAACGGCTGACTAGTTGGTCGTACTGAGTCAAAGTAGCTCAGAGTTCTCTTGATACTAATCAAAATGCAAAATTTCAAAGCATGATTCTTATTTATTTTTTGATTAAAGTGTGAAACAGAGTCGACCTGTTGTGGTTCAGACACAGCTAATTGAACATTACTTATTAATATTTAGATTTTTTGGGGCTTTTATCACATTTTTTAACTGAAGTT
>NW_020855883.1:0-678 GCF_000972845.2 Larimichthys crocea
CACACACAGACACACACACACAGATAAGACACGATGAGATGAGGAACGGGGCTGAAGAAATGATAATGATGAGGAGGTGGCAGCAGCAGCAGTGGTTTGCCTGGAGACCACATGAACGTCTCTGGGAGCATAAAAATAAAAAAAGGACGTGACCCTCTGCTCTGCAAGTGCCTAGTAGCCATGGGAATGTACGCTTTCGTCGACCACTTTGACAACTTTAACCAGTTCATCCGCATGTCTCCGGATCAGTGCCGGCTCTACGGCCCCGAGTTTGTCGTCAGGTATGCCAAATTGCACGCCGGGATAGAGGCACAGTGCGCTAACCCATTCTCCGTGCTCGACGACTTTGGGCCGTACGACGTGGTGGACGGGGAGCCCGAAGAAGGAGAAGGAAAAGTAAAAGCAGGAGCACGAGCAGAAGTAGAAGGAAAAGTAGAAGCAGGAGCACACGCAGAAGAAGCACGAGCAGAAGTAGAAGGAAAAGTAGAAGCAGGAGAAGCAGGATCACGAGCAGAAGAAGAAGAAGAAGAAGGAGTCCACGGGGACAGAGTCCAGCCTCGTTCGGCGCTGAGACACGGCGGTGGTGGCGGCGGCGGCCTCATCCCCTGCATGGAACAGTTCTGCTGGGACGACGACTTCAACGATGCTCAGACGATCCAGGTCTGCTCGCACCCCGTT
>NW_020855884.1:0-4322 GCF_000972845.2 Larimichthys crocea
AGTATTATAGGAAGTATACATGAAGTATTATAGAAAGTACTACAGTAACAGTACTACATAAAGTATTATAGGGAGTATATATGAAGTATTATAGAAAGTACTACAGTAACAGTACTACATCAAGTATTATAGGAAGTATACATAAAGTATTATAGGAAGTACTACAGTAACAGTACTACACAAAGTATTATAGGAAGTATACAAAAAGTATTATAGGAAGTACTACATTAACAGTACTACATAAATTATAGATAGTACTACTTTAACAGTGTTACATAAAGTTTTATAGGAAGTATACATAAAGTATTATAAAAAGTACTACAGTAACAGTACTACATAAAGTATTATAGGAAGTATACATGGAGTATTATAGAAAGTACTACAGTAACAGTACTACATGAAGTATTATAGGAAGTATACATGAAGTATTATAGAAAATACTACTTTAACAGTACTACATGAAGTATTATAGGAAGTATACATTAAGTATTATAGAAAATACTACATTAACAGTACTACATAAAGTATTATAGGAAGTATACATGAAGTATTATATGAAGTATACGTGAAGTATTATAGGAAGTATTATATGAAGTATACATGAAGTATACATGAAGTATTATATGAAGTATACATGAAGTATACGTATTAGATGGTATTTACTATCTGACCCTGGATCCGTTGATCTGTAGTAATGAAGGACTGACCCTGGATCTGTTGATCGTAGTATGAGGGACTGACCCTGGATCTGTTGACTCTGTAATTGAAGGACTGACCCCTGGATCTGTTTATCTGTATGAAGGAGGACCCTGGATCTGTTGATCTTAGTGTAATGAAGGGACGACCTGGATCTGTTGATCTTTAGTGATGAAGGGGGACTGACCCTGGATCTGTTGATCGTAGGATGAAGGACTGCCCCTGGCTCGTTGATCTGTAGTGATGAAGGACGGACTGGATTGTACGATCTGTAGTAATGAAGGAACGAACCTGGATCTGTGATCTGTCGTTAATGAAGGACATGACCTGGATTGTTGATCGGTATTGATGAAGGCCTGACCCTGGATCTTGTGATATTGATTGAGGAAGACTGACCCTGGATCTGTTGATCTGTAGTAATGAAGGACCGACCCTGGATCTGTTATTCTGTAGTAATGCGGAAGGCCCTGTCTTTGATCGTATTGATGAGGACTGACCCTGGATCTGTTGATCTGTAGTATGAAGGACTTGACCCTGAATCTGTTGATCTGTAGTAATGAAGGACTGACCCCTGGATCCGTTGATCTGTCGTAATGAACGGACTGACCCTGGATCTGTTGCTCTGTATTGATTGAAGGACTTGGACCTGATTGTAGATCTGTAGTGCTGACGGTACTGACCTGGATCTGTAGATCGTAGTGATGACGATGACCCTGAATCTGTTGATCTGTATTCGCTCGAAGGGACTGACCTGGTCTGTAGATCTGTGTGATGAGGAATGCCCTAGATTCTCCGTAGATCTGTAGTGATGAAGGACTGACCTGAATCTGTTGATCTGTAGTAATGCAGGACTGACCCTGGAATCTGTTGATCTGTAGTGACTTGAAGGGACGCCCCTGGATTGTTGATTGTAGTGATGACGGACTGGACCCTGGATCTGTAGATCCTGTAGTATATGAAGGCACTGACCCTGGTCTGTGATCTGTCGTAATGAAGGACTGGAACCTGGATCTGTTGATCTGATTGATGAAGGCCTGACCCTGATCTTTGATTCTGTATTGATGAAGGGACTGACCCTGAATCTGTGATTTTCTTGATGAAGGACTGCCCCTGGATCTGTAGATCTGTGCTAACTGCTGCTGAAGTGTACTGACCCTTGGATCTGGTAGCTCTGTAGTGATGACGGACTGACCTGGATTGTGATCTGTAGTATAATGAAGGACTGACCTGGATTTTGATCTGTAGTGATGAAGGATGACCCTGGATCTGTGATCTGTATGATGAAGGACTGACCCTGGATCTGTAGATCTGTAGTAATGAAGGACTGACCCTGGATCTTTGATCTGTGTAATGAAGGGATGACCCTGGCTCTGTTGCTCCTGTTATTGATGAAGGCCTGGACCCTGGATTGTTGATCTGTCTTGATGCAGGACTGACCCTGGATCTGTTGATCTGTAGTTAATGCAAGGCTGACCCGGCTTTGTTGATCTGTATTGTGAAGATGACCCTGAATCTGTTTGATCTGTAATTGCGAAGGACTGACCCTGGATCTCGTGATCTGTAGTAAATGAAGGGGATGCCTGGACTGTTGATCTGTAGTAATGAAGGACTGACCCCTGATCTGTGATCTGTATTGAAGGACTGACCCTGGATCTGTTGATCTGTATTGGAAGGGAAATGACCCTGGATCTGTTGCTCTGTAGTACTGAAGGACTGACCCTGGTACTCTGTAGATCTGTCAGTGATGAAGGACTGACCCTGGATCTGTTCGATCCTTTAGTGATGAAGGACTGACCATGGATCTGAGAATCTGTAGTAATGAAGGGATGACCCGGATCTGTTGATCTGTAGTAATGACGGACTGACCCTGGCATCTGTGATCTGTATTGATGCAGGCCTGACCCTGATCTGTTGATCTGTATTGATGGAAGGTACTGACCCTGATCTGTTGATCCGTAGTAATGCAGGACTTGACCCTGGATCTGTTGATCTGTATTGATGAGGGACTGACCTGATTGTTTGCTCTGTATTGATGAAGGGACTGACCCTGGATCTGATGATCTGTAGTGATGAAGGAATGACCTGGAATTCTGTTGCTCTGTAGTAATGCCGGACTGACCCTGAATCTGTTGATCTTAGTAATGAAGGACTGACCCTTGATCTGTTGCTCCTGTTAGGATGAAGGACTGACCCTGGATCTGTTGATCTGTTTCCTCAGGTGTTCTGGACAGTGGTGGAGCAGATTTTGAGTGGCGAGGAGGTCACGACGCATTGGAGTAGTCCTGCAGGGAGTGTCAGCGACAGTAAAAAACCTGAGGATCGACGTACAGAGACATCTGTCTGCAAGATGTTTAACCACTCACACTTTAGAATGATAGAGATCGTTGTGTTTAACTCTCTAGTTAGTTTCAGCAGATAATAACATGTATAATAAAGAAATGTCAGACTGTGTTTAATCTGGAATAAGTCATTTTTTTGTTAAGTCGCTCCACTAATATATACAGATACTGACTAACTGATTACATTGGCTTAACGTGTATTTTATTTTTTTTTTTTTTTTTTTTTTTTTTTTTTATCAAGAATAAGTGTTTTAATCTGGATTAACATGTATTTACACAGATTAACGGTTTTAATCTGGATTAACGTGTCTTTAAAAGGCTTAACGTGTTTAATCCTGGATTAACCTGGTTTAATTGGATTGACGAGTTTAATTGGATTGACGTGGTTTAATCTGGCTTACACGTGTCTTTAAAACAGGATTAATCTTTCTAATATGGATTAACCTGGTTTTAATTGGCTTGACGTGGTTTAATTCCGATTCATTATATCGTTCTTTAAACCAGGAACCGGTCGTTTTCACAGGATTAAAGTTTTAACCGTGATTAACATGTTTTTAATCTGGTTAACCATGTTTTACCCTGGATTAACAGTTTTTATCTGGATTAACATGTCTTAATTACCAGGAATAACCATAAAGCTCTCAGAGGCAGGTGGTTGTTGGACGCTCCGCCGTGCAGCTCTCTCAGATCTATGCAGCATAACGGTATCAACATTCATTGACGTGTTTATACCCATTTAACTTAAACTAACCCATGTTTATATTAAAGTTTACTGAGTGTGTGTGTGTGTGTGTGTGTGTGTGTGTGTGTGTGTGTGTGTGTTTTCAGCACTGCAGCAGAAGACATTCAGGTGCATCTGGTGAATGAAACCCCCCGCTCTCCGAACACTGTTGCGTTCAATTCATGAAATCATCTTGAGTTTCCTGTCAGTCTCGATTGGTGGGCATTTGAATGTTCTTTAAACGGCATCACTCCTGTCTGTGTCTTCAGAACGGTGGGAGGCAAAGAAAAACTGGCGAAGGGCGAGGCAAGCTGAAAGCCAAACCAGACGCAGGGAACGAGAGGACGCCCAGAAGTCCTCAGTCACTTCAGGACCTCACCTGTCAACACCCCCTGTACTGTACAACACCCTGGACCTGACACCACTGGAAAACCCACCGGTACCGGGAACAAACCTGTACAACACCACCGGGACCTGTACAACCACCCGGTACTGTACACCACCTTACCTGTAAACACACCGGTTACCTGGAAACCCACACCTGTCCTGTAAACACACCGGTCCAC
>NW_020855885.1:0-610 GCF_000972845.2 Larimichthys crocea
TGCAGTAATGTGTCTTTGTCCTGTAGCTGGGAGCAACTGCACTTCTCGCAGCCTTCCTTCCAGTCACTTCCCACTGGGTGAATCACGCCACCAACCACACACACCTAGAGCGGCAAACAATAAAAGCACCATTGTTTAAACGCACAAAAATGGAAAATGATGCATTCAATGTTCATCCAAACGCACACTCACCTTGTCTGGCACACAGTTGGTTTCTGTGCAGCCACAGTCGTTGGTGGAGGAGGTCGTGATGAACCCAGCAGGGCAGGTGCGAGTGGAGTTCTGGCAGTTGCACGTGCATTCAAACGCGTCACAGCATTGTGTCTTTTTCACTGTCATTTGTCGATGTGTGGGACAAGTGGGGGGAGCTTGAAGGGCACACTCTTCCTTTTTGCAGACTGAGAAGAAAAACAGATGAAGAGACGTGTAAAAGAGATAACAGGTGTGTATGAGCAGCTGTGTGTGTGTATGAGCCAGAGCAAAGCAAACCTCAAACATCACAGTATGTAAATGTCATACCGCACTCATGTATAGGCTGGCATTCCCCGGGGTTTTTCAGAACCACAGTCTGACCATCCTGACAGCGGGGCGCTTCAGGTAGAGCACAATT
>NW_020855886.1:0-3619 GCF_000972845.2 Larimichthys crocea
CTCCCCTCCTCCTTCTCCCCCCCTCTTCCTCCCCTCCTCCTCCTCCCTCCATCTGCTGCAGAGCAACCTTCACTTCACCTCCTGCAGTCACACTTTGAGTAAACACAGAACAGCCGGGGCTGATGGGAGATTTTCATTAAGAACCACAGACCGTCAGGAGAGTACTAAGAGTACTCAGTACTCTGAGTACTGAGAGTACCACTGAGTACTGCTACTAGAGGCCTCACACAGACAGTTGTAGTAATCAGAATACTACTTAAGAAGAGTGTTCATTTTACATCAACGTTACAGCAACATTGCATGAATGTTGAGCTGTCTCAGGTGTGGAGGTGTAACGCTCTGTCTGTCTCTCTCTGTCCTCTCTCTGTCTCTCTCTCTGTCCTCTCTGTCTCTCTGTGTCTGTCCTCTCTCTGTCTCTCTCTCTCTGTCTCTCTCTGTCCTCTCTGTCTCTCTCTGTCCTCTCTGTCTCTCTCTCTCTCTCTCTCTGTCTCTCTCTCTCTCTGTCTCTCTGTCCTCTTTGTCTCTCTCTCTCTGTCCCTCTCTCTGTCTCTCTCTCTCTCTGTCTCTCTGTCTCTCTCTGTCTCTCTCTCTCTCTCTCTCTGTCTCTCTCTCTGTCCTCTCTCTGTCTCTCTCTCTCTCTGTCTCTCTCTCTCTCTGTCTCTCTCTGTCTCTCTCTGTCCTCTCTGTCTCTCTCTCTCTGTCCCTCTCTCTGTCTCTCTCTCTCTCTGTCTCTCTCTCTGTCTCTCTCTGTCTCTCTCTCTGTCTCTCTCTCTGTATCTCTCTCTGTCCTCTCTGTCTCTCTCTGTCCTCTCTGTCTCTCTCTCTGTCTCTCTCTCTGTCTCTCTCTGTCCTCTCTCTCTGTCCTCTCTGTCTGTCTCTCTCTCTCTCTCTCTCTCTCTCTCTCTGTCCTCTCTGTCTCTCTCTCTCTGTCTCTCTCTCTCTCTCTCTCTCTCTCTCTCTCTCTCTCTCTCTGTCTCTCTCTGTCTGTCTCTCTCTGTCCTCTCTCTCTGTCCTCTCTGTCTCTCTCTCTTCTCTCTGTCCCTCTCTGTCCTCTCTTCTCTCTGTCCTCTCTCTGTCCTCTCTTCTCTCTGTCCTCTCTGTCCTCTCTCTCTGTCTCTCTCTTCTCTCTGTCCTCTCTGTCCTCTCTGTCCTCTCTCTCTCTGTCCTCTCTCTCTCTCTCTGTCTCTCTCTGTCCTCTCTTCTCTCTGTCCTCTCTCTGTCCTCTCTTCTCTCTGTCCTCTCTCTCTGTCTCTCTCTGTCCTCTCTTCTCTCTGTCCTCTCTGTCCTCTCTCTCTGTCTCTCTCTCTCTCTCTCTCTGTCTCTCTCTGTCCTCTCTCTGTCCTCTCTTCTCTCTGTCCTCTCTGTCCTCTCTCTCTGTCCTCTCTTCTCTCTGTCCTCTCTTCTCTCTGTCCTCTCTCTGTCCTCTCTGTCCTCTCTCTGTCCTCTCTCTGTCCTCTCTGTCCTCTCTCTCTCTGTCCTCTCTCTCTGTCCTCTCTGTCCTCTCTTCTCTCTCAGCGTCGTCTCGGGGACGCGGCGAAGAAAGCGATCGGGAAGTTGACGACGAGGACGGTGAAGAAAGGAGACAAGGTGAGCTGATACATGGAGGGCAGCAGGACCCTGAGCTGCACTTATTATGTGCTCGACCTTCAGGCTGTGATAGACGACCAATCAGAGAGGTCAGAGGTCACATGACGAGGCGGCCAAAGATAAACATGACAAACAGCTGACAGGAATCATAACAGAACCAGAACCAGAACAATAAAAGGTTCTGACCCGGTTCTCCTTGTCTCTGTTTCAGGAAACCGACCCAGACTTTAACCACTGTGCCGTCTGTATCGAGGCGTACCAGCTGAACGACGTGGTCCGAATCCTGCCCTGCAAGTGAGTCTGACCTGTCTGTCTGTCTGTCTGTCTGTCTGTCTGATGACCTGTCTGTCTGTCTGTCTGTCTGATGACCTGTCTGTCTGTCTAATGACCTGTCTGTCTGTCTAATGACCTGTCTGATGACCTGTCTGTCTGTCTGATGACCTGTCTGTCTGTCTCTGTCTGATGACCTGTCTGATGACCTGTCTGTCTGTCTGATGACCTGTCTGTCTGTCTAATGACCTGTCTGATGACCTGTCTGTCTGTCTGATGACCTGTCTGTCTGTCTAATGACCTGTCTGTCTGTCTGATGATCTGTCTGATGACCTGTCTGTCTGATGGCCTGTCTGTCTGTCTGCCTGATGACCTGTCTGTCTGTCTGTCTGATGATCTCTCTGTCTGTCTGTTTGGTGACCTGTCTGTCTGATGACCTGTCTGTCTGTCTGGCTGTCTATCTGATGACCTGTCTGTCTGTCTGTCTGTCTGTCTGTCTGATGATCTCTCTGATGACCTGTCTCTCTGATGACCTGTCTCCCTCTCTGCAGACACGTCTTCCATAAGGTGTGTGTGGACCCGTGGCTGAACGAGCACTGCACCTGTCCGATGTGTAAGCTGAACATCCTGAAGGCGCTCGGCATCATGGTGAGTCATCGCAGAGCACGACAGCTGATGGACCCGACACATCGTGTTAAAAAAATACTGTCTCCTGTCTCCTCTCCTCTGTCTCCTGTCTCCTCTCCTCTGTCTTATGTCTCCTCTGTCTCCTCGCCTCCGTCTCCTCTCCTCTGTCTCCTCGCCTCCGTCTCCTGTCTCCTCTCCTCTGTCTCCTGTCTCCTCTCCTCCGTCTCCTGTCTCCTCTCCTCTGTCTTATGTCACCTCTCCTCTGTCTCCTCGCCTCCGTATCCTGTCTCCTCTCCTCCGTCTCCTGTCTCCTCTCCTCTGTCTCCTGTCTCCTCTCCACTGTCTCCTGTCACCTCTCCTCTGTCTCCTGTCTCCTCTCCTCTGTCTTATGTCACCTCTCCTCTGTCTCCTGTCTCCTCTCCTCTGTCTCCTGTCTCCTCTCCTCGCCTCCATCTCCTGTCTCCTCTTTTCTGCCTCCTCGCCTCTGTCTCCTGTCTCCTCTCCTCTGTCTCCTCTCTCCTCTCCTCTGTCTTATGTCACCTCTCCTCTGTCTCCTGTCTCCTCTCTTCTGTCTCCTCTCCTCTGTCTCCTGTCTCCTCTCCTCGCCTCCGTCTTCTGTCTCCTCTTTTCTGCCTCCTGTCTCCTCTGTCCTCAGACCAGTCTTCCCTGCGTGGACAGTGTGGTGTTGGACGTTGAGCGTCTGGGCGTCAATCAGGCGTCTGGCAGCCAGAGGGCGACACTGGGTGACAGCAACCAGCCGTCCATCAGCCTGGAGCCACTTAGCCCCCCCCACTCTGAGGCCACGCCCAGAACACCTGCTGACATCACCATTGCCGTGACGAGTAAGAACACAGCACCACGCAATACACGGTGCCATGACACGACGCCCCGAAATCATCACAAGACCAACACGGGGAAACTTTACATTCTTAGAACAACTTTACACTGTCACAGAACAACTTTACACTGTCACAGAACAACTTTACACTGTTTTAAAGCAACTTTACACTGTCACAGAACAACTTTACACTGTTTTAAAGCAACTTTACACTGTCACAGAACAACTTTACACTGTTTTAAAGCAACTTTACACTGTCACAGAACAACTTTACACTGTTTTAAAGCAACTTTACAC
>NW_020855886.1:3690-5529 GCF_000972845.2 Larimichthys crocea
ACAGAGAGACCAGAACAACATACCACCGTTATCAAGTGGGGGGGGGACGTGGGCGGGGGTGTTGTCGGCGCGTAAGCAGGGGGCGGGAGGCGAGTGGCCCGGGGGGAAGGGGGGGGGGGGGGGGGGGGGGGGGGGGGGGGGGGGGGGGGGGGGGGGGGGGGGGGGGGGGGGGGGGGGGGGGGGGTGGGGGGAGAGGGGGGGGGGGGGGGGGGGGGGGGGGGGGGGGGGGGGGGGGGGGGGGGGGGGGGGGGGGGGGGGGGGGGGGGGGGGGGGGGGGGGGGGGGGGGGGGGGGGGGGGGGGGGGGGGGGGGGGGGGGGGGGGGGGCTAACCATGGCGAACAGGCCTCAGACTGTTTCGTCATACAGGTACGAGCGAGGCCGGTGAGAGTCCGGCAGCGCTCCAATCTCACAGACGACACTGAGCGAGGAGACATCGAGTTTTCCCTGGTTGAAGAAATGTCCACACCAACCGCCTGAGAGACACAAAAAACAAAAACACACAAAAACATGAAAGAATATTATAGAACTAAATCAAAAACCAGCAGCAGTGTGAACACACCCACAATATGCTCTGTGACCTACCACTACCACGACCTCCACCTGCTGATGGACAGATGACCTTTTATGGATGCAGGAAGTGTTCACAGTATTTCTTGTCTGGAAGGGGGTCTGATTCAAAAACTTTTAAACATCATTTATTCCATTGGACTTTGAACATCGACGGTCTGGATCCTGGATCCATATCCTGGTCACGACCCGTTAACTCAACATGTTTTTTATTTTGCCCAGAAGAGAAAGAAGAAGAAACTTCGGAGGACTCAGAGCAAACACTTTTTAAAACCAATGATCCAAAGAACTGAACTCCAGATCCAAGCCCAGCCCAGGAACCTGAACCCGAACCAGGTTCCTCTGGTTAAACTGATGTTGTTGAGTACCTGGAAAAGTCCCTTAGCGTGTTCCTGGAAAAGGTTTCCTGGGATAGTTCCTTGAGTTCTTGAATTTCTTAAACTGTTCTTGGAAAGGTCATGAGTTCTCACAAAGGTTCCTGAGTTTCCTGAAAGTTCCAGTGCTCTTTAAAGGGATCCTGGAACAGTTGCTAAGTTTTTAAAATGTTCCGCTAAAATGTTTCTAGGCTCTTAAAGAGGTGTGTTGGTACCTAAAAGGGTCCCTTATAAAGTTCCCAGGCTCCTGGAAAAACTTCAGAGACCTTAAAGAATTTCTTGGGTTTCCTGAACATCTTCCCAGGCTCCATAAAAGGTTCCCAGAAACATTTATTGGATTTTAAAATTACTCTAGGAAGTTCTAGAGATCCTGGGTTCTGAAAAAAGTTTCAAAAATACTTCTTGGCCTCTTCAAGGGTCCTTGGCTTCCTGGAAAAGGTTTCTGGTTTCCTAGGTCTGAACCTGAATGGACCTCTAGCTTCAGAACTAAAACCAGAAACAACCCAGAGAACCTGAACCCAGAAAAAGTTCCTTTCAGTGTTTCCGGATGTGTTCAGTCAGTCGTAACTCTGGACAGCTTTAACCTGAACCTCTGATTGGCTGACTGAAGATGACATCATTAACATACTCTTCTGGACTGTCTGTAGACCTGGACCAGAACACCTGACTGAGCAGGTTTTTCCTGTCCTGACCAAAACCAGAACCAGAACCAGGACCAGAGGTAGACATGGACCTGGATCCTCTGCAGAGACTTTGGAGGAAACAATCTCGTAAACTTTAAAGTGTTAAGTCCCCTGTAGCAGAAAAACTGTTTCTCTGTAGAACAAAGAGACATTTCAATTTAAAGGAACAGTCCAACACTTCAGGAAACCTCCACAGGGTGGCACCCTTTGTTATA
>NW_020855887.1:0-1209 GCF_000972845.2 Larimichthys crocea
GCTGCTGAAGGTGTTTACTGTGGGTTCCGATGAGAAGTGCGTTACAGTAATCAAGTCTGGAGGAGACAAAGGCGTGGACTAGTTTTTCACAGTCTGGTAAGGTGAGATTTGGCGGAGCTTGGCAATATTTCTGAGGTGGTAGAAGGAGATCTTACAGAGGTGTTTGATATGAGTTTCAAAAATGAGGTGGGGGTCAAATCTAACGCCAAGATTGGTTATTGATGAAGAGAGGGGGATGTCATGACCAGACAGGGTGAGGCTGGTTATGGAAGATGTCCGGATCTGGTTAGGGGTGCCCACAATAATAGCCTCTGTTTTAGAACTGTTGAGATGAAGAAAGTTGAGATTCATCCACGCCTTTATCTCCTCCAGACAAGCTGAGAGTGATGGCAGGGCAGCTGATATCGATGGTGATGATGGAGAATTTGGGGAGGGGTGTGTGCCAGTTTTTATGTAGAGCTGTGTGTCGTCTGCATAACAGTGGAAGGAAATCCCATGGCGATTGATAACACGGCCGAGTGGGAGCATGTATAAATTGAAGAGGATAGGGCCCAGGACTGAGCCCTGAGGGACCGTACAGGTAACCGTATGTGTCTGGGATTGTGCATTGCCAAAAGAGATGTATTCAGTTCTCTCAGTGTGGTAGGAGTGAAACCAGTTTAAAGCAGTGTCATTGAGCCCAATGGAGTGATGTAGCTGGTTGTGTTAAGACTGGTACTCCACAAAAGCTTGGACTCAAAAGCACGACTCGAAAGCAGTTCAGGGTTCAAATGCCAAATCAGTTTACTGGTCAGAAGAAAGGTTCGGTACACGGTAATCAATCTGATCAAGCAAACAAATCCAAAAAGGGCTAGGCAAAGGCAGAGGTCGGTAAACAGGCAAAATACGAAAAAAACAGGAAAATCCGATCACTAGAAAACTCACAAGGCTGGGACGTAAGGCACTGGGGTACAAAACGAACTGGCACAGAGAGGAGCAGAAACACAGACTAAATACACAAGAGAGGGGAGTGGTAACAAGACACAAGGTGAATCTAATGAGGGCGGGGCAGACAATCAAAACTGGAGGGAAAAACACAGGGGCAGCAAGTGAGGCGGTCTCAAACGAGAGGAAGAAATCATAACGTTTCACAATAAAACAGAAACCAAAACACATGACCTTAAGAGGCTTGACGAGATGTGTCAGGTTGAGGAGTATAGTATGGTCCAC
>NW_020855888.1:0-900 GCF_000972845.2 Larimichthys crocea
ATCGCTGCTTGCAGCTTTAATTAGAATTGAATTTTGAAAACAAATTTAATAATGAAAATCATATATACAGCCATTATTCTGAAACTTATTGTAAATTATGTTTCGTGAGGACTTCCTACACAAATGGAGTCGGTCGAATGTCACTAAGTATGTTTACTTGGCTTTGTAGATTAAAATGTTTGAGAGAAAACATACAGTATGAATTACTGGTATGAATAAAAACTACACTTTGCATAAGGGTTTTAGCTCGGTAGCTTAAAAACAACCCACTGTAAAACCAAACCACTTCACTTCCATATGCAAAGACTCACTACACTGCATCACTGGGAGGCGCAGGTTCGACGCCCAGCCTCTGGTGTACCTTTTCCGCATCTTAATAACAACTTTTAACAACTAACTCGAACAACAACTTTTTAACTCGGAGTTTGCCCTTTTTTCCCTCTGCTCCTTTCTTAAAAACTTTCTTCTTTTTTTTTTTTTCGTCCCCTTTTTTCTTCCTTTTTTTTTTTCAGCATCTTATAACTTAACTAACTTTAACTTATCTTTAACGGTTAACTACAAAACTTCTATCTTAAACTTAACTTAATCTTAATAACCTACTCTCTTATAACTCTCGGATTTTCCTATTTTTTTCTTTCCTTTTCTTCTTTCTCTGTTATTCGTCTTATCGTAACTAACCTCGGATGTTTGTCTCTTTTCTCTGTTTCAATTTCGTTTTCTCTTTTTCTCTGCTCCTTCCATTTTTTCTCTCGTCTCTACTTTCTTCGTCTTTCCTTTCCTTTGTTTCTTTTTCGCTGCTCCTCCTCTTTTCTATTTGCTCTTAACTTAACCTTAAAACCTCGGAATTTTCTTTCCGCTGCTCCTCCTTTCCTATTCCTTCCTCCTCTTTTTATAGAACAT
>NW_020855889.1:0-640 GCF_000972845.2 Larimichthys crocea
TAAATTGTTTAATTAATAAACTTTTTATTTATTTAATGTATTTTTAAAAAACATATAAATGTTTTTAAGTGTTGCAGCATGTAGTGGTTAGCACGCATCACGAAGGTTCTGGTTTCAGACCTGGTGCTGCTAAGCTAGGCTAACAGTTTAGCATTGCTTCCAGTATCTGTGCTAAGCTAGGCTAACAGTTTAGCGCTGCTTCCAGTCTTTGTGCTAAGCTAGGCTAACAGTTTAGCCCCGCTTCCACTCTTTGTGCTAAGCTAGGCTAACAGTTTAGCCCCGCTTCCACTCTTTGTGCTAAGCTAGGCTAACAGTTTAGCCCCGCTTCCACTCTTTGTGCTAAGCTAGGCTAACAGTTTAGCCCTGCTTCCAGTCTTTGTGTTAAGCTAGGCTAACAGTTTAGCCCTGCTTCCAGTCTTTGTGCTAAGCTAGGCTAACAGTTTGTCCTTGTTTATTTAAAGTTCATTTCAAGACACAGAAAAACACAAAAACGATTCTTATTTCCAGGTGATTATACACTGATGAAAACACACTAATTAATACTGTACTCCATTCCTTGTCAATAGATAGTTACCATAGATACCAATGGGAAAATTACACACTGGACCTTTAAAAGTAACATTTAAAACACCTGACATGT
>NW_020855890.1:0-2422 GCF_000972845.2 Larimichthys crocea
AGCGAGTTTTAACATGATTGGAGTCAGCCTCATCTCACAGAAAGAGTGAGGGAGTTAAGCCCTGAACTGAAGTGTTTGTCGGTGTAGCTAGGGGGCGTGTTAGATTTTGGGGATATCAGACACACAACTCTATACAGATAGGGACCTGCACTGTTTTTGTTCAATATCAGTGCTGTTATGGAATGTAGCCACAAGGGGGCACAAGCCAGTGTCTTATTGTGCCAGTCCCAAGCCCTGGATAAATTACGAGGGTTGTGTCAGGAAGGGCATCCGATGTAAACTTGCCAAATCAAACATCCAAATCTAATCTATAACTATCAGTCTAAGCCCGGTGTTAAACAGACCGCTATGGTGCTGTTACCTACGGGTGTTGCCGGTGGAATTGATACTGTTGGTCGAAGAAGGAGCGGAGGAAGGCGTGTTGTAGATAGAAAGAGGGAGAAGAGAAAGCCAAGAGTCTAAGGACTGAGGTAGGGACTTTGAATTGTTGGAACACTATGACGGAACCAAGGGTAGATGAGGTTGGTTGACATGATGCAGAGGAGGAAAGTAGACATACTGTGTGTCCAGGCGACCATGGTTGGAAGGTAGCAAGCTAGAAGCTTATGGAGCAGTTGGTTTCAAAGTTGTTCTATCATTATTGTTAGATAGGAAGAGAAATGGAGTCGGAGTAGTTATCCTTAAGGAGGAGTTTGTCTAGGACGTCTGTCTGGAGCGGGGGTAAAAAGAAGTGTTCAGATAGAGTGAATGTGTCTGAAGCTTTAGAAATCGAGGTGATGTTTCACTGTTGTTAGTCGTATGCTCCTACAGTAGGCATGTGAGGCTGGAGGAGAAGAAGGAGAGAAATTCTGGTTTTGGACCTGCTGAAGTGACTGCAGAGGCATCTAGAAGTGATTAGATTTGTCATTCGGTGGGCAACAGCTTTAATGGACATGTTGGTGCAGGCAAACCGAGATGATGAGGATTGGTGATCGGGCTAGGTTTTGTATCCAGGAAATGAACGCAGAGCAAGGGACAGCTGGTGGTTGATTTGGCAACAGGATAAGAAAATGGCTGTTGTAGTGATACTTTCATTCAGAAGAGGCAGGACACATAGGGTGAACTATAAGAGTGGATGTTAGGAGCACCAGGTAGGCCTCCCATCTTGTGTTGTCATCTGAGGAGAGATCAGTGGACTGCAAAGTAGTGTTAGGTGAGAGTGTAGCCAGACAGAAATCGTCTGGTGGGTTGTAGGATTGAACTGTTGATTAGGACATGAAGAGGGAAAGCCGTCGCTAGAGGCCGAAATGGTGATGGCTGGACGCTGAAAAAGGACGAGCGTGTTGCATGACTTTTCGCAGGCGTTGCTACAGGAAGGAGGGTGAGGGGTGACAGGAGTGTGTACGGAGAAAGAGGTTAGCTATAAGACAGTAGGACCACTGAGGGTGACTGAAGGAGAGAGAGTTAAGACCGGATTACAGGGGAGATGCATCATACGTGAGAGTGACAGTGGCGATCCTTGTCTGCTCGGTTGGACCGTAGGAGGGCCCCTCCAGCTACTGCTCTATACAGGTTGCAATGCAGAAGAGATAGAGATGGGCCGGACGGCAGCCCTCTAGGCTGATTACGGATAGTGAGGAAGGTCCTGACAGGTTCCAGTGTGTTATGGGAACGATGGAAGAGTACTTTGAGCGTTGATGAAGCGGAAAAATGAGAGAGACCGAAGCGCGAAAGAGGGTGGACTGTGTGGACCAGGACGTCGCAAAGATTATTGCGGCTGACGTGATGAGGGCATTGAAGATGACGACGAGTGGAAGGCACTCAGCCTGATGTCCTGCTGATCTACCTGTGGAGGTATTGAATAGTATGTCTAGGAGAGATGGCCTAGTACATTTTTTGACGGGCTGTTCCACAGGCTCTTAGATAGTGAGAAGATGCTAGAGGACTGCGAGGTAGTGTGATGTTGCCCATTTTAAGAACAAGGGAGATGGGCAGGAGTTGTGCAACTACAGATGAACTAAAGCTGATGAGCCATACAATGAAGTTATGGAAAGAGTAGTAGACGCTATGACTCAGGGCAGAAGTCCAGAAGTGTCGCCTTTGTGGCACGCAGTATTGGTTTCAGACAAAAAAGACTATAACAGATGCAGTTATTGCTTGAGGATGTTGATTAGTCCTTTAGCATATAGATACTGTGTCTGTCCCCCGCTCACACTATTTAAAGATAAAAACAACAGTAAGAGGAGTCATCATAAAACTCTACTTAACAAATTAAACATCAACATCTCCAACAGTCCAAATAACGCGAATAAATGTTGGACTATTGAATATCAGGTCTTTGTCTCTAAAGCTGTCCTAGTCAATGATAATATCTTATATGACTACTGACTTGTTCTGTCTCACTGAAACCCTGGCTGCAGGAGGATGATTATGTAGCTTTAAA
>NW_020855891.1:0-516 GCF_000972845.2 Larimichthys crocea
TCTTGTCTGTGTCTATTTTCAATACCACTGTGATGAGAACATGTTTTATATACTGTATAAGACATATCCTATTAAAAAGAATTTCCACAATAGGGGTCAAGTAACCTGAGTGAGCTGATTACAACCAGTAATAAAACACATAAATCACAAAAATCACACAAATCACAAAAATCACATAAATCTCATAAATCACATGAATCACATTTCATATTGTGATTTTGTTTAATTAATGAGACATACTGTACAATATAAAAATGATGTTATATTGTATAATTAAATTGTGTCATTCTATCACCTTTGCGATTGTGTTGTTACTATACAACAATCAACAATCATAATCAATAATAAAGGCAAGTTTTCTCTTTTGTGTCTATTTCCAGTCCTACCGTAAAAAGACCATGTTATATATACGGTATATGACGTTATATAACTTATATACCTCTGTGTGTGTGTCTCCTTCAATGTTGGCTTCTTTGTGTTGGTGTGTTCCGGTGATATCAAACCGTATCAGTCTTC
>NW_020855892.1:0-1045 GCF_000972845.2 Larimichthys crocea
GCATACACTACAGAGTTAGAAAAAGGTAGAAAAAGCAAAAACAAACAATAAACAGACAGAAATATCTATAACCTACAATAAACACGAAAAACAACCAACCTTCAAATCAGACAAGTACTGAGGATAAAAGTGGCATGATGTATAAAAAGAGTATTGTAATGTAAAGTGACCATAGTGTAAGAAATATTGCAAAGAAAGACCATGATACAAATAATAATAATATTACAAAAGTAAGTGACCATGATATAAGTAATAACTGCAAGGTATAAATGAAATAAAATAGAAAAATACAATACAAAAATTTGACTAAAAGTCCTTTATCCATGTGTACGCCTAATGTTTATGTTTATGAGCATGGATGTGAGGCAGCACCACCTGAATTCAGGCACAATAAAACCTCATCAGTTAAAATTATAATGACTATAATGACTGGAGGTTTGTTTATTCTATGTCTATAATGCTACAACAACCTCATTTCCAACCCTGATTTAAGACAAGACAGGTTGGATCTATCGCACGTGAACACACTGAGGTGTTTTGGTGAGTTTAACTGAATCAAAGTGACCAAAAGACATCAGGACACAGAGAGGTCAACTCAGCCAGCTTCATCTAGAGTACGTAAGATTACTGCATATGTCCTGTGACATATATAGGCTGTAAGTACAACAGGACGTGTGATTTGGTTATAAAATATATCTCGTAACTAGTTTGCTTAAATGTTTTGAGGTTTGAGAGTACTGTAACCTCTCAGTTACTCTGTGAACAGGTTTCTCATATGAACAAGTGAACTTAGGTACTGGGAGATAGGTACTGTTTGTTGCTGTGGCTGCTTTCACATATATTATGTTGGTGGTCGTGTGAAACACTGTAAAATTATTATATACAAAATATGCAAAGGCAATGAAGCACCCCCAACTCTGACATCCCTGAAGCATGACCCCTGCATATCGATATTTATGAGTTTCTTTTTAGACTAATTTAGTAAAAATGACCTCTCCTGGGGTCCCTGAAGAGTCGGCTGCAGTCAAAGCTACTTTGCCTACAA
>NW_020855893.1:0-761 GCF_000972845.2 Larimichthys crocea
AAATAATGTACAGCAGAGTACAGCAGTGTATTTATAATTTATAGCAGAGTACAGCAGTATATTCATGATGTACAGAGTACAGTTGTATACTGTATTATAAATAAGACAGAAGGTTCTCTGTATGGTGCCACTTCCATTTAAGGCAGTGGAAGAAGCACACTAAAACCCAATGTAAATATGTCCAATGACCTATGATAAATGGACTATATTTATAGAGCTCCTTTCTAATCTTCTGACCACTCAAAGGTTTTTTTCACTACATATCTCATTCACACATTTATATATTGATGGTGTTGACTGGCATGCAAGGTGCCAGGTGCTAGCTGGGCCTAGGTGGGATCTGAACCATCGACCATCTAATTTTTGGACGACTCAACCCTTGAACCCACAGTCTGTACTACAAACTAAACCACAGACTAAACCATGAACTGTACCACTGACCGAACCTGAACCACCTGCTGCTGGATTATAGGACAGGGATTATACATGATGGGTCACAATTGATCTGGAAGGGGGACGGTTATCAGTGATAAGATCTAGGTCATGTTCATGTCAGTGTCATGTAACTGTGCTCTCTCCGTGAGACACGTATGAACAGGTTTTTTCAGTTTATTGCAGCTGTCCAGGTTTTGGACAGTCTACGGGGACGTCGCGGAGACTACGTCCAGGTTTTGTACAGTCCGCGGGGACGTCACGGAGACTACGTCCAGGTTTTGTACAGTCCGCGGGGACGTCACAGAGACTACATCCAGGTTTTGGAC
>NW_020855894.1:0-1102 GCF_000972845.2 Larimichthys crocea
AAAAAAAAAAATCTCTAACATAAAATACATGTACAAAAACCAGAGGGATGTTTGAGTGACACTAGTTTGATGTTGCAGGTCTCCTGACACACAAGGCCGTTTGGAAATAACCCTACGCTGCCGAGACTTGACAGTAAAAAGGCCCCACGAGCCTCCCTGTGACAGGCTGTAATAAATGTCACAACCATGAACTCTTTCTCATACAGACAAAAGGCACACCATCGAGCAGGTAACACACACAGTAGGCCTGCTAAATTGCTACTGAGAGTCTAAGTAAAACAGCTCCAGCAGATTGATATGTGTTATGGTATTTTGGGAGGGAACTTTTATGGGGTGGAAAAATGTACATTTTCATGAGGGCCTGTAATGTTTAAATATCTGCAGACGAGCCATAAAATCATCATTCTGAGGCATTATGAGTGTCAGGGATTTTTTTTTTTTATATAAACTACCGTATTCCGCATGGGACTGTAAAAACTAAGAGCTCTGGTACCTGCAGTACAGTGATCACTGACCATAAATTTCCATTGAGTTCCATTTGAGTTAGGATGTCAATCGGCGTTCTGGAGCTTTCAGCAAGTTCAATTCATTTCTATATTACATATTTAGCTACAGTGTGTGAAGTTCAGTGCACCTCTGCTTTTAATGTTGGCATACATTCAAACTGTCTGGAGGCTCACTGGAGTTGCAGGAGTGCTCAGTGCGTCTCACAGAGGTCGGGCTTTGCTGATGCTCCCACTGTGAGTACAGAACAATACTGGGTGATGCAGGCATTTGCTGATAGCTCTTTAAACCGCCTCTGTTTTTCTCTCATCCCATGTGACTTTAATGCTTTTCTATCCAAAGTTGTTAACATGAAAGTTTTTCTTCAAATTCTTTATTTTTAACAGACTTCAATTTAAACGCGCTGCTCTCAAGCCAGATCTGACTGAACTTCTACTTACTCATTTTAGAAGAAGGTAACATTAACAGAAACTTTTAACTTACTGCTTCTAAAGTATTTTTTTGATGAGGAGCCACGCTGCCGCAAACACCACATGAGACACTAGCTACCGTGCTCTAATATATTCTGACTGGACTGCATGGTTTGCATTAGTGTTAT
>NW_020855895.1:0-685 GCF_000972845.2 Larimichthys crocea
TAACATGTTCTATATGTCTCTCATCAAAGTGGCAAGAAAGGCAAGTACAGGATTATAACACTCTTATAGAACAACCAATGTGAACATGATAGATGAAGAAATGACACTGTATGTTTTCCATTTTTACATCTTTGAGCGTAGGTTTGACCTTGAAAAAAGTTTTCTGAGATACATAAGCTACTCTGCTTTTATTGAAATAGTCGAATGCTGTTAAGTGGCATGTAGCAAAGTTACAGATTCAGGTATGAAAGGACATGAAAGGAAATGGAAGGTCACTTATATGCTTTTCATAGTGTGTTTACCTAAACACACATTTTGCAGGTTTGCGGTCATAATTTGCTACTGCTGTGATGCATAATCATCCCCAAAGACACGAAAACTATAATATTAAGAGAAGCACAGCTGTGAAGATGTACATTACAGTACATATGGAAATCCAGTATGAGGACACACACACAGACAGATAAGCCTCCTTGTTGTTTGTCTCTCTGATAGAAGGCAGAGAGGCAGCTTGATGCTACAGGACCCATGATGACAGACCACAAAGCCCACCTGTGGCTGCCAAGGGCTGGGGTAGCTCTCTATGCTCCCTCCTGCCTGTACTGTGAAGGGCAGAGGCACAGTATGACCTCTAACCCCCTACTGCTCCAGCTGCCAATCAAGCAGCCTAGTAACCCCCCCCCCC
>NW_020855896.1:0-526 GCF_000972845.2 Larimichthys crocea
ACATAGCAGCCAGCTTCAGACAATTTAAGTTTTATTGAGGTTAACAATTCTTTACCCCAACCCAATCCTTATTCATTTTCTGTTATTACGTACACGTGATGCAGAGTCTGATATAATTAGCTGAATAATCAATAAGTTGATACAGAAGATGCCAAACATTTGCTAGTTCCAGCTTCTCAAATATGCACAGAACCACCTGGGAAGTCGCCGTTTGAAAACAGTTTGAAAAATGGCTTTCAACACTTTCATTGGATGAACCGTCAGTCTGTCACCGTCTATCACGGACACGAACTTCAGTCAGATCAACAAACCATGTAATGCAGTTAAACTCCAGCAGGAAGTAGAACGAATGCTCTCCTTTTAGTGAAGACAGCCAAACATCCACCAGGTCACCAGCAGCAGCTGATATCACTGACTAGTCCAGCAGCAGTCAGCCCAGCTCGGCGTCTGTCTTTCAGCCTTTTAGCTCTCACCAACCACTAAAAGTCAGTCCCACATTTACTCTTGTTGCTGCTTCTTGTTCGCT
>NW_020855897.1:0-3508 GCF_000972845.2 Larimichthys crocea
AGGGGTGGAGCTTATGGTCATCAGTAGCCCGCTGAGACGGACAGCCCCATCCCGACATTCAGAGGCGTTCTACGTCCACAACCGAAATGTCTTTGGGGGGTCGGGCTCCATACGATGATAGGCGCAGAGGTGAATCGATTCTTGAGGGTATGAGATAGGAATCTGTGGCCGGAGGAGGAACAGCTGAGGGGGACTTGGAGGAGGGTGGCTGCTGTAGAGGGGCTGCCACAGTGCTGTATCCCCGAATGAAACGACGGTTAAAAAATTGGCGACGAACCCAGGGAATCTTCTGTAGATGCTTCCGGAGTAGTCATGAACAGGCCAGGCGGGCGACGGCAGAGAAATTGGCTGGATCCATCTGGATGCTCCCTGGCCGACATGTATCAAGAAAGGAGACTGATGCGAGCATGAACTCGCATTTCTCTGCCTTAACACCACAGGCGTTGTCCAGGAGCGTTGACGAACCCCTAACAGGTTGGATGTGGTCCTCCTTGGTCTTGGAGAAAAATTCGACTATCCATCAAGTAGGACGAAGACATGTTGTTAAGCATGCTCCCGGAGCACGTCGTTGACCAGAGCCTGGAAGACGTGCGGGGGGCGTTGGTTAGGCAAAAAGGCATCACAAGGTATTATCTCATAGTGTACTAGATGTTGTGTTGATTGAATGCTGTCTTCCACTCGTCGCCTCCCGAATTCGCCACGTTGCGTAGGCGATTGCTGGAGTTCGGTCCAGTTTGTTGAAGATGGTAGCCCCCGCCCGGAGTTCAAAGGCAGACGAGATGAGGGGGAGGGGATAACCGATTCTTTCACACTGTTATGTCCGTTGAGGCCTCGGTAGTCGATTGCCAGCGGTGCCTCAATGATTTGTCCTTCTTCTCGCCAAAAAAGCCCCCACTCCAGCAGGGGGAGGATGAGGACGGATGATTGCCAGCCGCTCAGGGCGCCTTTGTTAATGTTAGTCTCCATGGCCTTCTCTCTGGTGCTGACAGGATATAGACGACCTCCGGGGAGGGCGGAGGTGCGGGTTAGAAGATCTATGGCACCATTGCATAAGGGGCGGTGGCGGAGCAAAGAGGTGCCTCTCGCCCTTGCTGAAAACCTCCCTGAAATCGTGAGTTACTTGGAGGGACCCCCATCAATATCAGCGAGTGCAACGTGGTGCCGGGCCTGGGACTGAGGAGCGGAGGCCTGCTTGAGACAGGACTGGGGACAGCCTGAGCTCCAGCAGAATGGCTCCCGTCGCTCCAGTTATGTGGGGGTTGTGGCGACAGAGCCAGGCCTATCCAAACTGAGTGGGATACGCGGAGAGTACAGGATGTGAACGTGTGATAGTTTCGTGGTGGTTGCCGGAGAGAAAAGCATCTGCACTGGAACAGTCTGATGAAGTGACGGTCCCCACGCTGGTGGTAGGTGACCGTTCCCAGGGGCGTTGGTGGCGACAGGGCTGAGGCACGCGGAGCGGAAAAACCTTTCTATTATCCAACTGCTGGGCCAGCTCTTCATTTTATAATGATGACGTCGGCGCCAGAGTCAATGAAGACGGCACAAGGGAGTGGGAGCCCCCATGGTAGCAGCAGGCGACCATGGCAGAGGGGGCGTTTCTTGAGGGCAAGTTCAGAGGTTCGGATTCACACATTACATACCTCGCTTACTGGTTGAGTGATGAGACCCTGGCTTTGCTGACACCTGGAGACAAAGTGTCCGTCTTGGTCCACAGTACAGACCATAGGTTGTGTTCTGTGACGACGCTTGGCGGTTCCTCTTTGGATGACAGACGTGGATTCTGCCCACCTGAATTAGGTTCTTGAATCTCCCCTTGAGGTTCAGGCCGGCAAGAGGGATACCTCGGTTACTGCACGGAACTGGGAAAGGAAGAGGATGCCCCCAAAAACCGCCTCGCCGTCTCTCTTCCCGCCTGGCCTGGATTGCGTCGGTCCACCCACCGTGTGTGAGTTCTGAGCTCATCCAATGTGGAGGGAATAATATGACACCAGCTCGTTCCTTAACTACTCCTCAAGCCCCTAGGTAGGCGTCGCACTGGGCCTCGGTGTTCCATTTTACTCTGGCGAGCCCTGGTGCGGAAAGTCATAGAGTAAGTCAGCCCACGGAGCGGTCCCCCTGGTGGAGGTTCAGGAGACCGCCCCACATCCCTAGCATTGGAACCCTGGGGAAGGTGGCCGCCCAAAAACCTTCCGGAGCTCAGCAGCGAAAAGTCTCGAAGGAGCTGCAAGCAGGGTTTGACGTTAATCAGGGTTCCATACAGGCGGCGCCCTCACCCATGATGGTGATAATGGTGAACACCACTTGAGTCCTCCTCAGAGGCAGGAATGGTGTGGCTGATAGGGCCGAACAGGATAGAGCGTCGTACTAACGGAATACGATTCTTGGTTTCCCCGTCTTCACGCTCAGGAGGCCCCAACTCGGGGTTAAGAAACTGGACAGTTGGCGTTGTTGGGAAGTCTGGAGTCGGAAGCAGGCGATTGTTGCGGTAGGTTCTGGACCCATATCTCCCTGAGAGCACCGCAGTGAGCTGCTGGATCTGTGGAAGATAATGCCGCTAATGTCTGCCCTCATGCGTTAGCCGGCAGCCTGTTGTTGAGTGACAGTAGCTGGTACCTCGACTTCGGTTTGGAACGATACGCAAGCAATGCCTTGTGTCGCTGGGTGGCGAGAATGTCTCCACCCTCTCCAGGCGTTAGCTCTGGCGAAGCTGTGTGTGTGCTGTGTGGGGTCATGCTGTGGCCCGCTTTCTCCTGTACGGGTTGTGTAGGACCCAAATGCAGCACAACAGCAAGGATACTTAGTACCGCTATTTATTGAGGAAACTACCCGCAGGCGATATGCCGCGTGATAGGAGAGGGAGAATAAGTCCTGAGTTCAATCGGAGAGTCTGTGGCAACGAACTGGAGCAGTGGGGACAGACTGCCTGGGGAACATCCAAACCGCCAGGCAACGCGCAGACAGACACCAGAAACACTGAGGCAGAACTCGTGGTCCGGCGGACGAAAAGCTGAGTAATTACCAGGGCAGAGGCAGAGACAGAAGAACAGTCAAAAGGCAGGTCAGGTTCGGCAAGGGAGGAGATAAGTCCGGACAAAAGTGCTGGAAAACGACTGATGACGCCGAGAAACAATCTGGCAAAGGGGTCTGGAGGTTTGGTGCTTCAAATACAGGGTGATTACTGAAGAGCGAGCAGGCTGGTGAGGCGGGCGAAACCCATGGTGACTGATGAGGGGCGGGGTGACAGGTGAGTGCGAAAGTTATGGGTGAGGGTAAGAGGGAAAAGCAGGCAGGGGACCGGAGTGGATTGTGACAAATGTATGTAGTGGACATCATCCACGGCAGCAGCCATAATCCATGAGAACCTGCAAGATGAGAAAGCACAAAAACTCTGGGGAAGAAGCTAAGTTAGTGACGTATTAATAAGACATGACAGATGGAGAGAGAGAAAGAAAGAGAGAGAAGATGAGAAGAGCTCAGCGTACCATTTGAAGTCCCCCGGCAGTCT
>NW_020855898.1:0-619 GCF_000972845.2 Larimichthys crocea
GCTCCATGGTTAGCTCAGTTAGCTCTGACAGCTGTACACTGAGTGGTGCTCAGTCAAAAACTTTGTAGCCATGAGAACATGTCCCCTTAGCTAACAGAGCTAACAGAGCTAACAGAGCAGCTTGTTGTTTTCTTAAATCATTTCCCAGCTGGACAAAAATAAATCAGTGCTGAGGAATGTTGATGATGAGGTCAGAGGTCAGGAAACATCTGTGTGTGTGTGTGTGTGTGTGTGTGTGTGTGTGTGTGTGTGTAAATCTCAGCTGCAGCTGAGCTCAGTGTTGGAATGCAGCCGCTGCCCTCAGCGCTGTGATCTTAATGAGATGAAGTGTAACGACGTGTTCCTTTAACGACGACATCACTAAACTCTGTTTGATGTTCCCATAAAAACTCTGAGCCTGGACCAGAACCAGAACCACAGTCCAGACCCAGAGCCAAAGAGAGAGAGAGAGAGAGTCGCCCCTCATTCAGTTCACTCCATCATTTTTAATATGAAGTCATAAAAACTAAGTTTTTCCTCATTTGACCTCAGAACCAGAACCAGAACCAGAACCTGTCCACGACAACGCAGAACATTAACATCTATAACGGCACTGCCAACAGACTGAGCTAACATGAGC
>NW_020855899.1:0-2988 GCF_000972845.2 Larimichthys crocea
CCAAGGTTCACGGGCCAATGACAGCTCTTTAAAACATTTTGTGTGGCCTACAAACATCACACAAATTTCAAATCATTGGTGGGTCATTCAACTGGTAGTACATTTCTACTGCATCGGAAGGAGTGTCTGTCAGGTTAGGAATGACTTGGAGAAAGCTACTGGTTGCAAACATCAGTGCTAGAGCTGTTAGCTAAACTCAGTGATTTTGGTGGACAGTTTGGCAGTTTAATGTGAAGGTGTAATGGCAAATAGGAAAAATGGATCAACTCTTACTTTATTTGCAAACAGGTGAATTTTGTACTCAAAGTATTTAACATGAAATGCTACTGTGAGACCAACCACAAATACTATGACTATAAGTTTGTTGTTTTCCCTAAACTGGCACTTTGAGAACCCCTGGTAAAGACAATGGCAGATCAAACTCTGCCCCAGCCATTACCCCGAAGCTTTGAACCTAGCACTCTGCTGCCTGCCTTTGTCTTGGCTGCACATTAATCTGTCCGTCTAAGAGCATGTGAAGTGGGCACTAATCACTTAACCAGATTAGGCTAATCCTGGACTTTTTATAAAACACAGCTCAATTTCTGCTGCAGTCTTCTGCCCAATGGCTGCCTGTCAGTCAGGTGACTGTCCTTCACCACGCCGAGGCTGTCGCTCATTCAAACATGGCTCGGGGGCCACCTATGTGTGGAGCATCTGTCATCATCAAGGCCCCCGTGATCACAGGCTCACTCAAGACTAAAACACTTATCACAGTTCATAATGACTAACTTGATACCTTCCTTGTGTTTACTAAAAGATGAAAAACCTGATGACTACTTGAATTCATAAACTCTAATGTCCACCCAGCTTTCAGTCATCATGTGAAGACAAAACTGAACATCCGCTGCCAGCATCATTAAACTGACAGATGTGTCAAGGCAGAGCTTAAAGAGGAGCTATCAAATCACACAGTAAGAAGGATTTAGTAGTATCAAGCTCCACTTGGTTTGATGTCAGATGGCTGCTGTTACAGTTATTTTGTGTGTGCGTGTGTGTGTATATGTGTGTGCATAAGTGTCTGTGTGTTGCACTTTATTATGTCCTAAGCCTTTAAACCCTTCAGGTAAACAACACTGTTATGCAACACACAGCATGGGCAGGAGAGGGGACAGAGAGACAAGGGTTACAGACACTGATTACTAGTATCTCTATAGGCTGGAGGCTTTATTGGATGCTTTAAAACATCCATACTATGATGGGGAAATCACTCAAAATGGATCTGACTGACACGTTTGTGTTAAACGACTGCTGAGTGAGAAGAACCTATCAGGGCTATGTTCAAGTAATGATGTGTCAACTGGCTTCAGAAACAGGAAAAAAAGAGAGACAAAGAGGAAGAGAATAAGGGTCAGCCAAGGCTAGTAAGATCAATGTTACTTAGTGCTGCTTACACCTGAATCCACACTGCCATGTGTAAACACTAAGCATGAGATGGTGAGAGGAAAAAAAAAAGAACATCAGTGATTGCTGGGACAGATTAGGTGCTTTTAAAAAAAGTCGCTCCGCTGCCAGAACTGAATACTCACAAACACAATATTATTGTTTTTGAGCCAAGGTGGGTACTAAGCATCTATACCTATTTACTAAAAGAATTACCTTCTAAAATAAATACATTATTTGCTTAGGACTGGGACAGGACAGGACAAGTGAATAAAGGAAGGAACATTTGAAATTGTATATGAACAGACTGTTTGTCATCTGTCAGATGTTCTAATGAATGCAGGAGAGTGACTGACAAGTTTAACACATTTAGTGTAATAAAAAACTGTTACTGTTCCTGATATTGCACTTTCATTCAGTTTTAATTACCTAAAAAGCTAACGTGTTTGCAATTTTTATGTCGGCTGTTCCCCTGCGTGTTCTTTCCCAATTGTTCTGGCCAAAAGTGCAAATGAATCATCGTCATGTGAGAACAACAACGAAATCATGTGACTTTCCTTTTCCCCCTAAAACTCAGCAGTCTCCACCCAAAACAAGTAAAAATGTTTTTTTGTGGCCTCAGGCGATGGACCGCAGAAATCACACACACACACAAACGCACAGAAAAGTAGGTCCACCCTTCTCCAGATGGTGTCACTGTCTCACAAGTTGAAGTACACACTGTGCACATCCACAAAGGTCCCGACATCACACTTCCACTGTGAATAATAGCTGCTGTTGGCGGGGCAAATTCAATCAAACCAGACCCACTTTAACACAGCGTGCAGCCATCAGTACCAAATCTCAGCTAGATAATGATGTTGTGATTAGGTCAGTTATAGAGCAGCAAGTCTAATGTTCTGACATTTTACCATAGAATGAATCTGGCCACTACATGAATTTTTGGCCCTTCTAACTATGATGCTAATCTTGGTGAAGCATGATAACCTTCTTACTGTAGCTCCTCAGCAGTATTGTGGCTGGTAAACAATTAGAAGAGAATCAGTTCATAGGAAGATTTTTTTTCTTTAAACAGATAAAAATTGGAATATAAAAGCCAATACTCAGCGCCACCTTTAAGGAGCTATTTATATCCAAAACCACCACTATGGGTGTTAGTTCACATCCGATAATGGAAATGTAAACACATCAATAGCAGTGACAAAACACTTAGCTGTGGAGAGTATGGCTGTTAATAGCTATTAGTGACCACATCCAAGAGTGGGCACATTTTATAGCTATTAAAATGTAGCTTGGTATTAACCAGACTTTTACCAAAGAGCTACTGTAATCATGTTTATTAGTTTGTTTATGATTGGAATAGCGAGGTCACATCATGCCACTCCCACAATGTGCAGAATTCAAACTGATGAAAAATGGTTGACCAGTCAAGAAGGCCCAAAAGCTCTACGAGTGGGGGCTACACATCAGTAATGTTTGGTCTTGTGTAAAGAGGATTCCTTTTTGCTGGACGTCACGGTAACAGGCATCTGGATGGTTAGCAGGGCTGGTTTTTGCTATGGGCAA
>NW_020855900.1:0-855 GCF_000972845.2 Larimichthys crocea
GTATGTGATTTACAAAGAGTTCCAGGAAACAAAACGTGAAACTATTTCACTGACTGGCTGCGATAATGAACAATGATCGCTGCGTCACAAAAACTTAAACTAACTATTTTTTTGCTATTTAAATATTTAATATTTATGCTATTTAATATTTTTTAAATTTGTGTAATTACAGTTTCAGAAGGTTGTACAAGAGAAATGCCAGAAGATACAGCGTGTACACCCTGAAACCTGAAAAAACTGATGACCGCAGAGGGTGTGGTGCCCTGAACACCAGAACCAAATCAGGAGAGGGCGAAGTAAGAGACACACACACACACACACACACACACACACACACACACACACACACACACACACACACACACACACACACACACAGTAAAATGGTATTATGTTCAAAGAACCGTAAAGAACTATAATAAAGCAAATTAACTGTATGTTAATTAGTACTCTATGTACTTGCACCTGGTCTTATTAACACAAAAGGGAATGTTCTCTTTGTTACATTACAAGAGAAACACAACTTGTTTCTGAAATAGAAACTTCAGCCTCAGTTTTTTTAACCAGGCATCGTACACGTGGCTTAAATAATGAATGGATTAAGAAATAATACCAATTTACTGTCCATGTTGTTAGAGGAGAAATCAGCAAAGAGTTGAAAGGATTTGGATCTATCAGATAACGGTCCTCTGTGTCTGCTGTGATGCAGTTTTTATTCAGTCTAGGTTTACTTTCACTTTATTTTGTGCGTGCAGAGAAGGTGGGGGAGGCCTGAGCCTCATGTTAAATGTAAACAGTCTGCCCTCTGCTGTTCAAAATGTGATTTGTTGGATTTTAACATAGACAAGATCAAGA
>NW_020855901.1:0-1308 GCF_000972845.2 Larimichthys crocea
TCATTTTGCCCACTGCTGCGACACACTGACTTGAGCTCATTTGGTTGTTTTGAAGCATTCCCTGAAGAAGGTTCTGCTCATTTGCGCTAAATTGTATTTTTATTGTGCTAATACAGACGGGCATTTTTGTATCTATATTCTTCTAAATACTCACACACTTAAAACAAACACTTAAAGCGATGGCCGTGTGTCTCAAGTGTACAATTCACCACTTCTGCGCGATTTTGACAATAGTATCTACACAGCCTTGTAGGCTAGCAGGACCGATGGTTTCATTATCAGTCAGTTGAGAGGGGTCCATGGTGTTTGCATTATTCCATTTCATGTGACTACTCGCAAGGAATTCTTACCGCTGAGCCATGTTCATGTATTCATTCTTAAAAAGCTGCTACTGTAATGTTTTGTGTTCTATGGTGGGGATTTTTTGGACAGCACTTAGGAGCACTATAGTGTGAGAGTGGGTGTCAGGCTGGCAGCCTGGGAGGTGGGGGGGGCATTGGGGGCAGCTTCGTCCCCCCCAGTTTCTCAAACCTATCTGCGCGCCTGGTAATCAGTGCAAACAGACTTTAGTACTAATGGTGTGGAAGACACTGACTTAACCCCAAATTACAGGGTTAAAGAGAGGCTGGCATGTAAGCCAGTATAATGACAAGAAGATTCTCAATATAATGGGCTCATTGTTCATGTTAAATCTATTTTGTAAGACTTGTAGGAAGATTGATTACACACAGAGTTAAATATTTCAAGTGTTTATTTCCTTTAATTCTGATGATTATGGCTGTATGGCTGACACTGTGTCTGCTGTTAACTGTCACAGTGACAGCCTGTGGGAAGGCTGATTGTTTTGGTGTACAGAGCTCTGTAGCGCCTCCCAGAGGGGAGAAGTTGGAACAGGTTGTGTCCAGGGTGTGATGGATCGATTTCCTGACTTTGGACACATACAGGTGCAACTCAAAAAATAAGAATATTGTGGAAAAGTTCATTTATTTCAGTAATTGAATTCAAAAAGTGCAACTCATATTATATAGATTCATTACACACAAAGTGTTTATTTCTTTTAATTTTGGTGATTATGTCTGACAGATAATGAAAACCCAAAATTCAGTATTTCAAAAAATTTGAATATTGTGGAAAAGTTCAAAATTATACACTCACAATGTCGCACTCTAATCGGCTAATTAACTTATAACACCTGCAAAGGTTCCCTGAGCCTTTAAACAGTCTCTAGTCTGGTTGCTGCTGACTTGACAGTTGTCCAGAAGACATTGTCATTGCCATACTGCATATATGGTGTCATCATTTTGTTTG
>NW_020855902.1:0-660 GCF_000972845.2 Larimichthys crocea
ATGCTGGGTTCCTTGTCGTTCCTATTGTCTCCAAAAGTAGATTGGGAGCCAGAGTGTTATGCATATTTGATAATATGAAAAGCAAAGCCATGTTGGATAATTTTAATGTTGTGCTGACGTTATGTGCCTGCGCGCACTGGATGCTGTTGTGAGCATGCGCAGAATAAACGGTCTCAGTTTCTCCCGGAAAAAACAAGTGATGGCAGTCGACTTGTTTTTCTCCCGTGTATACAGCTACTAGCACAGGGCTAGCATTCCACTTTGGCGACTGAGAGAGAAATTAGACAACAAGAGAAATGTCTAATCTTACACAGAGCTTTCAGCTATCAGGCTCCTCTTCTGTGGAACAAACTACCTTTCTGGGTTCGGGAGGCAGACACGGTCAACATCTTTAAGAATAGACTTAAGACTTTCCTTTTTGATAAAGCCTATAGTTAGGGCTGGCTCAGGTCATCCCTTAGTTATGCTCTCTCTCTGTCTGTCTCTGTCTCTTTCAGGGTTATGCCTAGTCAGTCAGCAAATGTGGCCAGGACCGGCGCTGATCATGGCTGCTGCTGCGCTGATCATGGCTGCTGCTGTATTTCCATTACAGTTTATAGCTAGTTGATGATTTACTGCTGCTGTGCATCTGTGTCTCTCAACTCAACTCAACTCAACTTT
>NW_020855903.1:0-503 GCF_000972845.2 Larimichthys crocea
TAATCGAGGTGTGCAGGCTCCGTGGTGGGATGCTTGGGGAGAAGCTGTTTCTTTGGAGGAACAGCTGCTGGGGCAACAAAACAAGCGGCACTGGCTTTCCTTTTTCTTCATGTTCGTTGTATACACCAGTGCTTCTACCAACAGCTGATGGTGGTAGGACTTTGGAAGCCACAGTAACGTGACTGGGCAGACTGACTTATACCAGCTGACTACAGATATTGCAGAATGGACGATTACTCGCGTGAGGGTCTTGTATGACTAACCAGTAAATGTTACCATGGCAGCTTAAAGGAAGCTGACCAACGACGAGGATGGGATTCGAACCCACGCGTGCAGAGCACAATGGATTAGCAGTCCATCGCCTTAACCACTCGGCCACCTCGTCTGAGGCGTGTTCCTTTCCAGGGACCACCCAGTGTGTTAGCATAAAAAGCAGACAACATTGAATCAAGTTTCTCACCATGCACCCAGGGAAATGAGCTCAAATGGTGGAGCTTGTCGTG
>NW_020855904.1:0-559 GCF_000972845.2 Larimichthys crocea
TTTATGAACTGCAATATATTTGTACGTTATAAATACTTATTAATTCCTTATAATGTTGTTTGGTGCATGATAAACATAATACTGGTGAAGTAAGAATTAGACTGAAACAAGTCTGAAACAACGAGTTTGGTTTTTTGAGCAAAATGAGTGGTGCCACTGACGACGACGCTGCGGCAGACTCGCCGCTCGGGTCCGGTACTTCTGCCATGGTGAGTGTGTTATCTCATGTTTGCGCGTCTGGGCGAGACAGAACTTTAGCTTGTTGTTTGTTTTGAAGCGAATTTCTATCGAAGCGGAGCTGTCTTCATGGAGTTCGTTCTTGCCGGCAGAAACACACAAACAGCCAACAGACAGGCGGACCCAGCCTATCATATCCCCGGACGTCACCAGTAACAGGCAAACAGCCAATCATTCAGCAGCTGTGTAGTTCGGTTGCAGTAGTTGCCATGTTGGTTTGTTTACGAGGGAATAGCATGCAGTGAGAAGCCGGGAGGAGAGTAGAGGCGGGCCGCTATATAGCGGAAACTGGAAACTAGTAATCCACGGTAGTACCGTCGTG